>NW_027397066.1:58664185-58673177 GCF_003265705.2 Callorhinus ursinus | reverse complement strand
AGAAGAAGAAGAAGAAGAAGAAGAAGAAGAAGAAGAAGAAGAAGAAGAAGAAGAAGAAGAAGAAGAAAGAGCTCAATGTGTCTTTCTTCTTCAACAATGAGGGAAACCGGTTCCTATTTGTGGAAAAAAAAAGAACCCTACAAAGTACAAACCCTCAATAATGAGAAACATAACTCTCTGTGGTGTTATCCAAGGTCAAGCTAAAGCATTCTATTCGAATTAGAAATTAGAAAATTAGAACCTCGGTAAATATTGATTGAACTGAACTGGAAACACCTTATTTAGAAAACTTGTGACAGATTTATTGTTCTTTGTGTTGAAATCATCCTTGGCAGATAACATTTTTAATAAGTATTCCCAATAAAAACAGTTTCTTTAGGGATGATTTGGTTAATGAGATTACTTTAATAATACAATGTCTTCATTCTTCTCCTGATAGCTCAGTGCAGGCATAATCATTGATTGCCTAAGGAAAGCTTTACTGCAATGACTTTTTAATTTATTTTTATTTTTTTAGAGCTTAATGAAATCGAAAAGATCTCTATGAGAGATGCTTATTTTACATTCTGGAATATGAAGCCCTGAGAAATCATATTCTGAGGTTGGGGTTTTTTTTCCCATGACAACATTCTGCTCTTCACGGTTTTCCATTATTGGTTCATATTGTGGAAGCATCTTCCCTTTCTCAAGCAGCAAGAATAGAGATACAATACACTGCACAAAAACCTGGAATCCTGTAACAGGTAGGTTCTTACTGGACCTGTGTGTCATAATTTAGCAAAAGTGACAAATAGCCCAGCCCTTAGGTGTGTCTTGGTCACAAAAATATATATAAAGTGTATTCACTTTTATATGCAAAATTGAATCGATGATTATTTAAATCTTCACCTCTCCTTCTCTCTCACTCTCTTTTTAAATAAAATAGTAGTTTTGATACCTCAGATGGAAAGAGACTTATGGCTACTGGGGGACGTTGAGCAGTGTGGCAGTCATTACAGAGTAAGTTTTTTCTTAATCAAGGATAGTGTCCTAATATCTTTGAAGCACAATGATTACTCCACCCCAAATCTATGGTGGAAAATAATGTTCGCTAAAATAAAAGCAAACAAAAGTATTTGCATAGTAGTCACACTAACCAAAATCAAGAGACAATTCCATTGACCTCTGCCTGTCCACAGTTTGCATAGGTATCCTTGGGCAGTATTCTTGTCTCTTCTTTTTTTTCATTTCGTGTTGAACAATCTGGAGGAACTGTTCTATTTCCCTTGATGTTGTTATTTCTTGATATTAGAGAGGAGGAAGAAATTTTCCTCTGTCCAAAGTTCTTCTAGCTAGACTAAGAATAAGATTTACATGAGACAGAGTGACAGGAGAAAAAAACCAAAGTCATAGTACATGCTCACAGAGGCCCAGTAATGAAACTGAAACCTAAAGACATGGCCAAAGCAGGCAGTTTTTAGACTTTTTATACAGAGACAGTAAATCTGTGAGGAATTGACCTATCCCAAAAAAATTAACTTTGGGAGCTTCAATAAGTAAGCAATTCTCAGCAGAATTTGGGCTAATGTCATAGATTAGTCAAAAAGTAACACAGTTTGTTTACCTTCTTAGCTGTAAATTTCCTATCTCTGATGATAAGTATATCTCTCTCCCTCTTGGTACAGGGAGGATCCGTTACATGGCAGATTTATTTCCTACTTTCAGGGAGTGCCCTTCTTACTTGCCTAGGCTGTCTCTTAAGTAGCTTTCATTAAAATAATCATTTTGCTTAAGTGGCAGATTCTGGGTGGCCTGCTCTTGGCCCCTACAATCTCTTTCTCCTTTATTATTCTTTTTTTCCTTTATATTTTAGTCATCCCGATGAAGGACGATAGAGGAAAAAATGAACCAAAACTTTCCCAACACATTCTTTTCAAGAGAGTACCATGTGTCAGACTACTCTAGGCCCCTCAAATATCAGTGACTTCTGCTCACCTTGAACTTACATGGGATTGGGAAGGGGCAGAACAATAGACAATGAATAAGTGAGCACAATAATTATTTCACATTGAGAGGATTAATTTAGTTTGGATGTTCTGAATAGGCCTCAGTTAGATGGCGATGACTTGAGCCATGCACAACTCCGGGGACAGAGTTTTCCAGGCAGAGTGCAAGACCCTAAAATAGTACTGAACTTGGCCTGTTTGAGGATCAGAAAAAGGTACGGGCAGCTGGGGCAGAGTGGGTACCTCCTGAGAGGCAGAGATGGGCCTCTGAGGAGCCATGATAAAGAGTCAGTATTTTATTTTAGTTACAGTGGGAAGTCATTGAAAATTTCTAAGCAGAAATCTAAGTAATCCAATCAAATCTAAGTAATTTGATTGGATTTGTTTCCTAAGTGATCACCCCAACTGTTGTATCCAGGTAAGAGATGTCTGAACCCAAGTAGTAGCCGTGAATTTGGAGAAATGCAGTTGGGTTTGAGATGCATTCTGAATATAAAAGGTGTCTTACTGATGGATTAAATGGCAATGTGGCAGGAAAAGAAAGAAATCAAGGATAAGTTCTTGGTTTTTGACTTGAGCAAGCAGGTGGATAATGGTACCCTTCATCAAACTGAGGAAGCCTTATGAACGAGCTAGTTTGTGGAGGGAATATCAGGAGCACTGTTCTGGCCATAGGATACTGGGGAAATTTTACTTTTTTATTTGCATGACTGATGGACTGATCAGATGGGAAGAGCTGGACAGGAAGGAGACATGTATGAAGATAGGAGGTGGATACAGAAGCATGGAGGAGAGGGTGCTTCCTGTGTGGTGGTGGTTGTTGACGGCCACACTTGGCAATCCAGCCTTGGCTCTGCCAGGGCTCCTGAGAAGCTCACTCCTTCCTCCTCTCTCATGCCTTCTCTGGACCATCTTTCTGGGGGGCTGAGATGAGGCACTTCCCAGAAAAAGGAAAATAGCAATCAACTATACATTCTTTGTTTTGCAATCCTCATTTGTCATTGAAACTCTACCACACTTCTCTTCATTTATTTTTCATTCCAGTTTTCATATTAAGGCTCCCTAATCTGGGAACTTTCAGATTCACTGAGTTCTAGGAACAAGGAAAAGAAAATACAGAGTCTTATTGAACAATGGTTCAATGTTCACCTCTTTGATATTTATATTTTGATAAATATAAGTAATTCAAATGATTCATTTAAAGGAATATTTCTTAAACCACAAAGTAACACTGAAAACAGATCTTATCAATGATTCGTTGTGTCACACATTCAGTTGCCAACTGAATTTTAGTTTTCAGAGGAATGTTATTTAGAGTTACTATATAATATTTATGTCAATGACTATTATATTTTTTAACTTTTTCTTTTGAATAAAATAATAGGAATTGCAAAGATAGTACAGAGGGGTCCACTGTACCCTTCACTTAGTAGCAACTATCATTTAAAAAATTATAATACATTTGCCTTTAATTAATTTAAAAAGGCAAAAATTCTGTTACAAGTAATCAGATCTTTGGTGAAAAAAATATATATATTTGCATTTTTGTTGCATATATATCCAGAATGGAATTAGTGGGTCACAAGTATGCATACATTAATTGTTGAGTTTTTAGTTATAAAGTTAATACATGTTCATTGTATAACATTTTAAGAATAAAATAGCAAAAAAAAGAAAAGAAAAAACATTTAAACTACCTATGACACAAAACTGAGACATAAGTAATATTAAAAAAATTTCATACATAAAAATTTATGTTTTCCTGTGTGGATGAAGGAAGAGTGTTCCCAGAAGAGGGACAAGCCTGCATAGAAGTCAAATGCAACAGAGAACGTGTCACTTCTAAGAGCTGAGGGAAATTCAGTGTGGCTGGGTCTTGGAGTATAAGCAGGCAGTGTGGAGAAGACTATGGAGAATGCAGTTGGGGCTCATTAATGGAGGGCCTTATAACTGCCACATTAATTTTGGTCTTTATCCTAACAGCAATCAAAGAGCCATCCTAGAATTTTTAAGGTGAGAAATAGCATGATTAGTATTGTGCTTTAGAAAGATCATTTCTGCCTGCAGTAGGAAGAGTGGATTAAATGGAACAAAACTTAGGCAAAAAACAAGATTTTCTAGTAATCCAGGCCAGGGAATCCAGGCAAGCCTGTGGACTTGTGAGATGTCAGTGGAGAAGAAGTCTTAGGTACTGAGAGGATGTGGAGGGGTGAGAGATTAGGCTGGGCTAAGCCTGCGGCATCCTGCTATCAACAGCATGTTTGTTATTTCCTTCTTAACTTGTTATTCTCTTTTGCTCAACTTTATAAACATATGCTGTGAAAAGCATCTTACTGAACTATCATATGGAGTAACACAGATGAAAGACATGGCTTTCTCTTCTTTAGGAGCATACAGTTCCATGATGGCAGGGTCAAAGACCATCATACTTACCTCCATATTCCTGGCACCTAGTACATAGAAGTTGCTCAAAACATATTTGCTTAATAAACATGAGTGTAGCAATGAAGACAGGCACATATCCAAGTAACTTTAATGCAGAGCACTGTGACTCAGTGCCATGGCAGAAACATAAATATTGTTGACAATATTTGTGGGAAACACTCATATCTGAACACAGACATAGCACACAATTAATCCACTTGATAATAAATAAATAAAATTATAGATTGACATGAAGTGAAACCCTAAGATAACTTTGAGGTCACCTAAGACAAATCCTGGTTTCAAAGCTGACTACCATGTATTGCATATGATGTGGGGACTTAATCTGTATCATTTTTATTTTTTATTTTTTAAAATTTTTTATTGTTATGTTAATCACCATACATTACATCATTAGTTATTGATGTAGTGTTCCATGATTCATTGTTTGTGCATAACACCCAGTGCTCCATGCAGAATGTGCCCTCTTTAATACCCATCACCAGGCTAACCCATCCCCCACCCTCCTCCCCTCTAGAACCCTCAGTCTGTTTTCCAGAGTCCATTGTCTCTCATGTTTCGTCTCCCCCTATGACTTACTCCCCTTCGTTCTTCCCCTCCTGCTATCTTCTTCTTTTTCTTTTTTCTTAACATATGTTGCATTATTTGTTTCAGAGGTACAGATCTGTGATTCAACAGTCTTGCACAATTCACAGCGCTCACCATAGCACATACCCTCCCCAATGTCTATCACCCAGCCACCCCATCCCTCCCACCCCCCCCACCACTCCAGGAACCCTCAGTTTGTTTCCTGAGATTAAGAATTCCTCATATCAGTGAGGTCATATGATACATGTCTTTCTCTGATTGACTTATTTCACTCAGCATAACACTCTCCAGTTCCATCTACGTCGTTGCAAATGGCAAGACCTCATTCCTTTTTATGGCTGCATAATATTCCATTGTGTATATATACCACTTCTTCTTTATCCATTCATCTGTCGATGGACATCTTGGCTTTTTCCACAGTTTGGCTATTGTGGACATTGCTGCTATAAACATTGGGGTGCACATACCGCTTCGGATCCCTACATTTGTATCTTTGGGGTAAATACCCAGTAGTGCAATTGCTGGATCGAATGGTAGCTCTAATTTCAACTGTTTGATGAACGTCCATATTGTTTTCCAGAGTGGTTGCACCAGCTTGCATTCCCACCAACAGTGTAGGAGGGTTCCCCTTTCTCCACATCCCTGCCAACATCTCTCGTTTCCTGACTTGTTAATTTTAGCCATTCTGATGGGTGTGAGGTGGTATCTCATTGAGGTTTTGATTTGGATTTCCCTGATGCCGAGTGATGTTGAGCACTTTTTCATGTGTCTGTGGGCCATTTGGATGTCTTCTTTGGAAAAATGTCTGTTCATGTTTTCTGCCCATTTCTTGATTGGATTATTTGTTCTTTGGGTGTTGAGTTTGATAAGTTCTTTATAGATTTTGGATACTAGCCCTTTATCTGATATGTCATTTGCAAATATTTTCTCCCATTCTGTCGGTTGTCTTTTGGTTTTGTGGACTGTTTCCTTTGCTGTGCAAAAGCTTTTTATCTTGATGAAATCCCAATAGTTCATTTTTGCCCTGGCTTCCCGTGCCTTTGGTGATGTTTCTAGGAAGAAGTTGCTGCGGCTGAGGTCGAAGAGGTTGCTACCTGTGTTCTCCTTTAGGATTTTGATGGACTCCTGTCTCACGTTTAGTTCTTTCAACCATTTGGAGTCTATTTTTGTGTGTGGTGTAAGGAAATGGTCCAGTTTCATTCTTCGGCATGTGGCTGTCCAATTTTCCCAACACCATTTGTTGAAGAGACTGTCTTTTTGCCATTGCACATTCTTTCCTGCTTTGTCAAAGATGAGTTGACCATAGAGTTGAGGGTCCATTTCTGGGCTCTCGATTCTGTTCCATTGATCGATGTGTCTGTTTTTGTGCCAGTACCATACTGTCTTGATGATGACAGCTTTGTAATAGAGCTGGAAGTCCAGAATTGTGATGCCGCCAGCTTTGCTTTTCTTTTTCAAGATTCCTCTGGCTATTTGGGGTCTCTTCTGGTTCCATACAAATTTTAGGATTGTTTGTTCCATTTCTTTGAAAAAAGTGGATGGTATTTTGATGGGGATTGCTTTGAATGTGTAGATTGCTCTAGGTAGCATTGACATCTTCACAATGTTGGTTCTCCCAATCCATAAGCATGGAACTTTTTTCCATTTCTTTGTGTCTTCTTCAATTTCTTTCATGAGTATTTTATAGTTTTCTGAGTACAGATCCTTTGCCTCTTTGGTTAAGTTTATTCCTAGGTATCTTATGGTTTTGGGTGCAATTGTGAATGGGATCAACTCCTTGATTTGTGTCTCTTCTGTTTTCTTGTTGGTGTATAGGAATGCCACTGATTTCTGTGCATTGATTTTATAGCCTGCTACTTTACTGAATTCCTGTATGAGTTCTAGCAGTTTTGGGGTGGAGTCTTTTGGGTTTTCCACATACAGTATCATATCATCTGCAAAGAGTGAGAGTTTGACTTCCTCTTTGCCGATTTGGATGCCTTTGATTTCTTTTTGTTGTCTGATTGCTGTGGCTAGGACTTCTAATACTATGTTGAATAGCAGTGGTGAGAGTGGACATCCCTGCCGCGTTCCTGACCTTAGGGGAAAAGCTCTCAGCTTTTCCCCATTGAGAATGATATTCGCTGTAGGTTTTTTGTAGATGGCTTTTATGATATTGAGGTATGTACCCTCTATCCCTATACTCTGAAGAGTTTTGATCAAGAAAGGATGCTGTACTTTGTCAAATGCTTTTTCTGCATCTATTGAGAGGATCATATGATTCTTGTTCTTTCTTTTGTTAATGTATTGTATCACGTTGATTGATTTGTGGATGTTGAACCAACCTTGCAGCCCAGGGATAAATCCCACTTGATCATGGTGAATAATCCTTTTAATGTACTGTTGGATTCTATTGGCTCGTATTTTGGTGAGAATTTTTGCATCCATGTTCATCAAGGATATTGGTCTGTAATTCTCCTTTTTGATGGGGTCTTTGTCTGGTGTTGGGATCAAGGTAATGGTGGCCTCATAAAATGAATTTGGAAGTTTTCCTCCCATTTCTATTTTTTGGAACAGTTTCAGGAGAATAGGTATTAATTCTTCTTTAAATGTCTGATAGAATTCCCCTGGGAAGCCGTCTGGCCCTGGGCTTTTGTTTCTTGGGAGATTTTTGATGACTGCTTCAATTTCCTTAGTGGTTATAGGTCTGTTCAGGTTTTCTATCTCTTCCTGGTTCAATTTTGGTAGTTGATACATCTCTAGGAATGCACCCATTTCTTCCAGGTTATCTAATTTGCTGGCATAGAGTTGCTCATAATATGTTCTTATAATTGTTTGTATTTCTTTGGTGTTGGTTGTGATCTCTTCTCTTTCATTCATGATTTTGTTGATTTGGGTCATTTCTCTTTTCTTTTTGATCAGTCTGGCCAGGGGTTTATCAATCTTGTTAATTCTTTCAAAGAACCAGCTTCTAGTTTCGTTGATCTGTTCTACTGTTCTTTTGGTTTCTAGTTCATTGATTTCTGCTCTGATCTTTATGATTTCTCTTCTCCTGCTGGATTTAGGCTTTATTTGCTGTTCTTTCTCCAGCTCCTTTAGGTGTAGGGTTAGGTTGTGTATTTGAGATCTTTCTTGTTTCTTAAGAAAGGCTTGTATTGCTATATACTTTCCTCTCAGGACTGCCTTTGCTGTATCCCAAAGATTTTGGACAGTTGTGTGTTCATTTTCATTGGTTTCCATGAATTTTTTTAATTCTTCTTTAATTTCCTGGTTGACCCATTCATTCCTTAGTAGGATGCTCTTTAGCCTCCATGTATTTGAGTTCTTTCTGACTTTCCTCTTGTGATTGAGTTCTAGTTTCAAAGCATTGTGGTCTGAAAATATGCAGGGAATGATCCCAATCTTTTGGTACCGGTTGAGACCTGATTTGTGACCTAGGATGTGATCAATTCTGGAGAATGTTCCATGGGCACTAGAGAAGAATGTGTATTCCATTGCTTTGGGGTGGAATGTTCTGAATATGTCTGTGAAGTCCATTTGGTCCAGTGTGTCATTTAAAGTCTTTATTTCCTTGTTGATCTTTAGCTTGGATGATCTGTCCATTTCAGTCAGGGGGGTGTTAAAGTCCCCCACTATTATTGTATTGTTGTCGATGTGTTTCTTTGCTTTTGTTATTAATTGCCTTATATAATTGGCTGCTCCCATGTTAGGGGCATAGATATTTACAATTGTTAGATCTTCTTGTTGGGTAGACCCTTTAAGTAGGATATAGTGTCCTTCCTCATCTCTTATTACAGTCTTTGGTTTAAAATCTAATTTGTCTGATATAAGGATTGCCACCCCAGCTTTCTTTTGGTGTCCATTACCATGGTAAATGGGTTTCCACTCCCTCACTTTCAATCTGGGGGTGTCTTTGGTTCTAAAATGAGTCTCTTGCAGATAGCATATCGATGGGTCTTGTTTTTTAATCCAATCTGATAGCCTGTGTCTTTTGA
>NW_027397066.1:58546065-58664175 GCF_003265705.2 Callorhinus ursinus | reverse complement strand
AGGTTACATATCTCTTCTCCCGAGCTGCTTTCAGGATTTTCTCTTTGTCTCTGAGACTCGTAAGTTTTACTATTAGATGTCGGGGTGTTGACCTATTATTATTGATTTTGAGAGGGGTTCTCTGTGCCTCCTGGATTTTGATGCCTGTTTCCTTCCTCACATTAGGGAAGTTCTCTGCTATTATTTGCTCCAACATACCTTCTGCCCCTCTCTCTCTTTCTTCTTCTTCTGGGATCCCAATTATTCTAATGTTGTTTCGTCTTATCGTATCGCTTATCTCTCGAATTCTGCCCTCGTCATCCTGTAGTTGTTTCTCTCTCTTTTTCTCAGCTTCTTTATTTTCCATCATTTGGTCTTCTATATCGCTGATTCTCTCTTCTGCCTCATTTATCCTAGCAGTTAGTGCCCCCATTTTTGATTGCACCTCATCAATAGCCTTTTCGATTTCGACTTGGTTAGATTTTAGTTCTTTTATTTCTCCATAAATGGTTTCTCTAATAACTTCCACGCTTTTTTCAAGCCCAGTTAGTATCTTTAAAGTCATGATTCTGAACTCTAGTCTGACATCGTACTAATGTCCGTATTGAGTAGGTCCCTGGCTGATGGTACTACCTCTTGTTCTTTTTGCTGAGGTGATTTTTTTCGTCTTGTCATTTTGTCCAGAGGAGAATAGAGGAATGAGAGAACAAAATGCTAACAGGTTTACAACGTCCCCAGCAAATATACTGTATACAAATCAGAAAAAACCTGCTACCCGGGGAAAAGAAAGGAAAAGAAAGAAAAAAGAAAGAGGAAAAAAAAAAGAAAAAAAGATAAAAACAAAAACAGAACAATACAAAAAAAGCAGAATGTGATCAAATATGATCAGGCTAGTGCATAGATCAGTGCCACACACTAGATTTGGGGCGTATTTTGGTCTGTTAGAAAAAAGTGCCTCCTAAAATTTTAAAGGAAGAAAGACATATATGTACAAAATAAGGGTTGATACAATGAAGGGATAGAAGATTAATGTAAAGATGAAAATTATAAAAGATTTTATAAAAGGACTTGATAAGATAAGAAGTTGTTTGAAAAAAGAAAGAAGATTTAAAAAAAAAAAGAAAAAAGGGAGAGAATGTGATCAGGCAGGAGACTAGAACAGAGCCATACACTAGTGATTTAGGGTATATTTTTATCTGTTAGAAGAAACTGTATCTCAAAATTTTAAAGAGAGAACAACTTATATATATATGCCAAAAATAAGGGTAACTACTATGAAGGGATAAAATATGACTCTAAAAATGAAAAATAATTTTTTTTTAAAAAAAGAGATTGATAAGATGTTGGTTGAAAAAGGGAAAAAGAAAAAAAAGAACAATTAACAAAAATTAACTTTGATGAACTAATGAATCATGGTAAAAAAAAAAAGCCATGAATTCTATGTGCAGTATTCCCCTAGCGCTGGAGTTCTCCCGTTCTCCTTGATCGGTAAACTTGGTCTTGGCTTGCTGGCTGTTTATGCTGATCTTCTGGGGACGGGGCCTGTTGCTGCGGTTTCCAAATGTCTTTGCTGTAGGCTGAATTGCCCCGCCCTTGTCTGTCCGGGCTAAGCAAGATGCTCGGGTTTGATCTCAGGAGCTTTTGTTCCCTGCAAGCTCTCCGTACAGCCTTGGAGGACCAGGGCAAAAATGGTGGCCTCCCAATCTCCACCTGGAGGAGCTGAGAACTCGGGGTCCCGCTCCTCAGTGCACCCACAGAGAAAAGCAGTCACTCCCTTGTCCCCGGTCTCCGGCCGCTCTCCGTGCTCACCCGGCCTGTGACCGAGCGTTTGTATCTCTGGCACCCGACCGTGTGGAGTCTCCAAACCCAGCAGATCCCTGCGGGGCGCTCCCGCACCACTCCTCCCGGGGGAGGAAGGGGAGTCTCCCCGGATCTGCCGCCTGCTGGGTCCCTGCTGGAGGAGCCGTGCCCCGACTGTGCCGCAGATCACAGTTTATGGCAACCCCGAGCTGAGAGCCCGCGCCTCAGCTCCGTCTCTGCAGCCGGCTTCCCCGCTCCGATACCTGGGAGCTCTGCTGCACTCAGGCACCCCCAGTCTTTCTGTGACCCCGAGGGTCCTGAGACCACACTGTCCCGGGAGGATTCCACCCCCCGCTTAGCCACTGCAGCGACGTCCCTCCGCGGAGCCGACTTCTAAAAGGTCCGATTTTGTGCTCCGCGGCTCTAGCACTTGCCAGAAGCGGCCGACGGAGGCCCCCTCCCCCGCCGTCTATCCTCCCGAATATCGCCTCGGATTCACTTCTCCGCACGTCCTACCTTCCAGTAAGTGGTCGCTTCTCTGTTCAGAGAGTTGTTGCTACTCTCCTCTTTGATCTCCTGTTGAGTTCGTAGGTGTTCAGAATGGTTTGATCCCTATTCAGCTGAATTCCTGAGACCAGACGAAATCTAGGTCTCCTACTCCTCCGCCATCTTGCTCCGCCCGCCCCCAAAAGACCCTCCTTTTTATACAAGAGTACCACCACCTTGCCCTCACTCCCTTGGTTCCTGTTACTGTTGCTTGTTAACTTGGTTGTAACATAATTGATATTGCTTGGACTATCCTAGAAAAATGAGTTTGAAGCCATGAAGATGATTTGGAAGGAAGATAATTTTGAGGGGGAATCCTTTTGTCTCTCCAGAGTCCAACGTTCCTTCCAAGAAAGGAGCAGGTTCTCACCCCATAAATTCCACAGTTATGGCCACAGGAATGAAAAAGAGATGGTATTATCAATTTACAATTCCGGGTACACCTCGTCCTCTCATGGGCCACAAATTTTAACATTTTTTACCAAGAGTTTGACATCCTTTGACTGTCTTTCGCTTCCCAAATTGGCTAAATGCCAAGTCGGTGGCTCAAAACTGAACTGTCTGGGTCTTGGTTTACCAGGCTCTCAGAGCAACTGAGAAGGAGGTCTTCAGTTGTTTACCTGCAGAGGCAGCCCTGTCACAGGGCCTTCTCATGGAAGAAAATGTGAGCCCAAGGAAGCAACTCCCAGGTCATGAGAACTCAGAATTATAGACTTATAACACGAGCTTCCTGCGTGTTGGGAAAGGTGCCTCATGGACCCCAGTTACCATATAAAGAAATTCTTGTTGCCTTTAAAGCTTACATGGCTCAGTGTTATTTTTATTTATTTTTATTTATTTTTAAGATTTTATTTATTTATTTGACAGAGATAGAGAGAGAGCACAAGCAGGCAGAGAGGCAGACAGAGGGGGAGGGAGAAGCAGGCTTCTCACTGAGCAGGGAGCCTGAAGCGGGACTCAATCCCAGGACCCTGGGATCATGACCTGAGCAGAAGGCAGACGCTTAACCTACTGAGCCACCCAGGCGCCCCCTCAGTGTGATTTTTAGCTGCATCAGGAGGTCAACAACATACTTGGGTATGGCCTACCACAAGGCAATGATCAAGTTTTGGGTTTCTGCTTTTGGTTTTTGGCCCCCACCCAACCCCCCAGGTTAGCAGATGACCATTAAAGAGGAAATAAGATTAAGTTACTTGAGAGTGAAAAACTAACCCAAAAATTCAAAACTGAACTAACTTTTTTTCAAAGATAACTGTTTACATGTATTGAATGCTAAGCAAAACCATAGTTATAAAACCTTGTGAGGTAGGTACCGTTATTATATTAATTTTACTAACGAAGAACAGAGTAGGTACAGAGAGTTTAAGTGACTTACCCGGTCACACAGCACCTAGGTGGTGGAGCTTGGATTTGACCTGAGCCTACGCACTTCACCATTTTTACCAGGGTTTCTCAAAATGTGTTCCACAGAAAAGCAGTCCTCTGAGATTCTCCATAAAAACGATAATAGAGTCATTAGGTACCCTAATTCGTGGCAGTTTACCACAAACATCATCAAATAAAGGCTCTGAAAAAACCTGTTTAATTTAGTATTATACTAACTTCCACAAACTTACTAAAGTTCAACACGCTTTTCTGCATAACTACCACTAACACCCCAGCAAACACAAAGAAACAACAGAAGATGGTAGAGGATAGAATTCCAGACTCTCTTCACATCCTTTCTAGATCTGGACACAACATATCACAAAGAGGTGTTTGTTCCATATTTCCCAAGTGAGTTAAAAAATAGAAATTCTTTCACATGAATCTCAACATCTATGACAGATTTGTGTGTGTGTGTGTGGTCTTTAGCTTTGCCTGGTGGATGATCTTCCAGGATTGGTCTGTCAAAGTCCAGGACATGAGTCATAACATCTCTGTGGTTTCCTAAAAATGAAAAAATAAAATTACACTGTACCAAGCCCAGCTGGCTACCCTCTGGGGTCAGCCAGAGTTTCTATAGGCAAGCGACTGTGAAAAGTTCAGCTGGTGAGTTCATAAAAGGAAATGATCATCCAGAAATCAAGAAAAAGGAAAAGTTCAACAGAAGCTAATCTCTCCTTTTCCAGAAAATATATGCAGTCTATAGGACTCATAGGGACAACAATTTTCAGACACAAAGTCTGTATATCTGACGTTGTATAGTGTTCAGAGCATAGCCTGGCTCTGAACAGATGGCATACCTCTCTTTACTTCAGTTTCCTTATATGAGAATGAGATAATGAAAGTCCCATTCCAAAAAGTCATTATGAAGATTAAGCAAGATAATGCATGTGAAGTGCTTCACGCAGGGCCAGCGCATAGTAGATGCTCCTTCCAGTTGGCTATTATGAAGACAAAAGGAGGAATTCTACAGAAATTTGGCCTTAGGCAAGTCACTTCCTTCTTCCAAGAGTCTTCTTTCTTGTGTTGACAGTTTTCTCAATAGTTCCCTGGCCTACCAAAAAAAAAAAAAGCAGTGGGAAAAGGCGGCCTCATTAGATGGAAACAGGCGCACATGGTCTCAAACTGACTCACAGATTCTGACAGAAACAGGGTGAATATCCAATTCCAGGACCTCTGGTCTTACCAGTATTAAAATCATTTAATGAAACACAAATTAGAGTTCCCTGAATAGAGCAGGGCTTGGTACTAATCAGGAAGAATCTTCTTTTCATCATTATGTCGTTCACTAAAGCAGGGTTAAGGTGGGAAGTATCTTCAAAGGATACTAAAAAGTAACTAAAATGTACAGAGCTCTTACCTTACATTTTCTGGGCTAAGCACTTGGTAAACTTTCTTAAATTTGATGCGCACAGTGAACTAATGATTCAGGCTCTATTTTTATATTAATTCTCTGGACAAGTAAATAGATCCTTGGAGAGGTCAAGGAAACAGCCTGAGGGCACACACAAGGTAAGTGCTTTGATCTGATGCCAAGGAGTCCATTTCCAGCCCCAGTCCATTTAATGACTCTGCTGCAGTGCCTATCTGGGCCAAACCCACTGCCCTGCTGAGATAATCCATTCTAACTCACCTACAAGAAGCTATAATGTAGATGTAGTTTTCATTGAACAGAGAATTGACCAAAATGTTATCTTTTAGACCAGGATGCACTGCTGTTTCCCCAACATTTTGCACCACTGCATGGTTTGTAATCATCAGAAACTTTTATGTTACTTGAGGAATGCCAAGTGGGTATTTCTCTGGTTAAAAAGCATCCTAACTGCATATGACCTGTTCATGAGTCTTCCTAATCTCTAAATAGGGATTGGTCCTCAATACCACAAACTCTGTCTTCAGTTAAGCCATTAGCATTCTTAGCGTACAATCCTCCTTAAGATGAAAGGCAATGATGAGGCCTAGGCACCCGAAAGTCTTATGGATGTTGAGTGGAGAGATTATGTGAGAAAAATTCTGTCATCAGATTATTGCACAAACAATGAAATCAACCGTAGAATTTAAGCCTTCTGAACCTAAGAGCCTTATGACTGAATTGGTTGGTTATTTGTTTTGGTATTGTGAAGGGTTCGTCTTTCAATAGATGTTTCTTTTTATTTTGAAAATAGTCCCTTTTTTTTTTTTTTTTTTGGTTTGACATGTATGTAGCACTTCTGCATTGGGTACTCAAAGAAATTAATAAAGAAAACCCTAGCCCTTGAAAAGTTTAAGTTTTAACTTGAAAATAAAGAAGTTAAAAGAAAGACATTTAAGAAAATTTAAAACAAAAATAATGATGCAAAATTGTGATTCTAATCTAGTCACACAGATTACCTTGGCACCAATTTTGTGTAGCCAAGCAATTTTCCAAATCAATGCCACTAGTGTACAGGCCCTATGCAAATTGCTTAATGCTCTTGTATGTCTGACTTGGAATAGACACAAATGATAATCTTACTTACTTACATAATGTTTACTCTGGGGCAGACAATGTTCTCATTTCATCTTCATTAAAGCCCCGTAACAAAAGTGAGGAAAGAGAGCCAAAGAGGCCAAGAGAAGTTCAGCAATTCATCTGAGGTCACCGAGCTTGCAAGTGACAGAGCCAGGATTTAAACTCAGAAAACATGGCTTCAGAGTCTGGGGCCTTCACCCTCATACTCTGACTCAATGTTATTCCCAAGATGTCAGCTTCAAGCGCAGGACAACTCCTAGTCATCGGTGCCCTAGGTGAAGAAGGTCACACTCTAGCCTGCCATTCAGACAAGACTGCGAGAGCTACCCAGACTGGAAAAGCGCAAATTGACAGGCCTAGCCAGGGCCTGCCACAAAGGACAGCCTCACATGGCTGCCTCTACCGAGAGACACTAGGTCAAGATGACTGCCTAGAGGTGCTGATGGATGCACGTGCCCCTCTGGCCTGCTGTGCTTATGATTCAGGAGGGAAGAAGGGTCTGTGTCATATATGAATTCCCCTGAAGATTTCTCCTGCAGAATGTGAAGTGTCACATCAGGTGACGGATAGAGACTGAGGGTAGAGAAGTCATAGGTCTATGCCCTCCAGAAAATCCTGTTCTAAAGGTTTTTATTGGTGGCTACTCTTGGTTCTCATTTCTCTCAGACTTTCCTCAGATAGCTCAGATATTTAATTTTCAATAAAGTTCTGGTATTTTTTTAAGATTTTTTTTTTTTAAGTAATCTCTATACCCAGTATGGGCTCAAACTCACAACCCCGAGATCAAGGACCACACGCTCTACTGACCGAACCAGCCAGACACCCTAATAAATTTTTAGTATTACACATAGGTTTCATCTTTATCAAACTGAGAAATGAATTGACTGTCAAAGTTAATCCATTGACTCATAAAAACCAGCCAAACAAGTTAGGGTGAATCCTGCACCCCCATACCTTGCTCTGATTCAGACATCAACATTCGTAAGGTAGAGGTTGCAAAGAGCCAACTGCTGGCACTACTGATATCCTTCAGCTATGGACTCTGGGACTGAGACACCAACAAGCTTGGGACAGACAGAGGACTATGTGCTACAAAAACAACTTAATCCCATATCTACTATGTATCTGCCGAGTAACGACAACTTATGAGTTAGCTGACAATGCTAACCTCTTTTGGTACATTCAGAACACACTGGAAGATCATTGCCAAGCTGCCTGAAGTATGATAATAGGAAAATTAGAAGTATTCATTAATGCCAAGACAAGAAACTTGTGTTATAGCTTTGCCAAATAACTTGTAGTGAAATCATTTATTACAAGATTATTTCCGACACATTTATTTAAAATCTACCATGAGCCAGGAAATGTGTCAGCTTTTTGGAACACAAAGATAAATAAGACAGGGCCACATCTAGTGCCAAACTCGTAATGCAGTATCAGTGGAAGCAGTAATGTCCATGATATCTTAATACAAGGGGAATAAAATTTGTCTTCTTTCCTCTTTGAGGGAGACTTAATTTGATGCTATCTTAGAGTGTTAGTTATAAATAAATAATTTATCTTCTTAGTCTTAGACTTGGCAGGGAAACCAAGGTAATCCTATTCCCAACTGCTAGGCAAAAACTTTTTTAAACTTTTTGATGGTGACAGGGCGCCTGGGTGGCTCAGTTGGTTGGGCGTCTGTTTTCAGCTCAGGTCATAATCCCAGGGTCCTGGGATCGAGCCCCGCATCAGTCTCCCTGCTCAGCGGGAGCCTGCTTCTCCCTCTCCTTCTGCTGCTCCCCCTGCTTGTGCTCTCTCTCTCTCTGTCAAATAAATAAATAAAATCTTAAAAAAGAAGTTTTTGATGGTGACAAAATAAGAATCACTCTTCTTACTAGAAACAGAATTTACATAATGCAAACATTATGTAAGACATTCTCTTGTGAAGAAATAAACCAACTTGGGGGCAACAAGCCTGTTGACACTCCCCCATGGGCCAACGTCTAAGTGCCTACTTCAAAGATGGTTTGAACAGGGAAGAACATTTATCGATAGTGTGATAGAGACTCATAGTTGTCAACCCCATATGCTTTTCTCCTGCTAAGGAAATCCTGATTTGCCTATGTGCTCTCCACAATGTGACAGTATGAATTCTGCCCCCACCACCGCCACCCCCAGGGATGAATTATGACTGATCTAAATCCATTGGGACAATCCCATTTTCGTTTGCTAGTGATTGGTTTAGTGGTTGACCTGTGACTTATTTCTGGCCAGTTGGATGATAAGCAATATACTAGGAAGACTCCTGGAAAGGACTTTCTTCTCCAATAAGATAGAAGCATACGATA
The DNA here is from genome assembly GCF_003265705.2 of Callorhinus ursinus. NCBI lineage: Eukaryota > Metazoa > Chordata > Mammalia > Carnivora > Otariidae > Callorhinus > Callorhinus ursinus. Next base: position 58,655,604 of record NW_027397066.1, on the reverse strand, counting down.
GATATGCTCTCTTTCTACTAAGGACATTGTCCTGTGCAAGTCTGATGCTTGGAGATACCACCCCCATCTTGTAACCATGATGAAAGACATTGTCAATGTGATAGGATCACAAGAGCCTTGATAACATGGTCAATCTGCTGAGCCATTCCTAAAACCAACCATTTCATGACTTTCCGTTATGTGAAATAATAACAAAAAATTATTTATGCAAATGAACAAAGAACATTGTTCAGGTTCAAAGATAACAAATAGGAAGGGCGAGGGACGCCTGGGTGGCTCAGTTGGTTAAGTGACTGCCTTCGGCTCAAGTCATGATCTCAGGGTCCTGGGATCGAGTCCCGCATCGGGCTCCTTGCTCAGCAGGAAGCCTGCTTCTCCCTCTGCCTGCCGCTCCCCCTGCTTGTGCTTTCTCTCTCTCTCTCTCTGACAAATAAATAAAATCTTAAAAAAAAAATAGGGAGGGCGAGATTTCAAACACAGATATCTCTGATTCAAAAGTCGTTGGCTTGGTCCTCTATGTCAGGCTAAAGAAGTACAAAAACTAAGAAAGGAAGAAGTGAATCTTAAATATCCTGCTTTTTTCCCTGGTACACAATGGCTACCCCATCATGGATATCCCACCAGTATATGCCCAGTAGCATATACTAGGCAAGTGCCAGATTTGTTCAGGAGTTTCTGCTTCCTTTGCCCTAAGTCAGGGTCAGCTGTAGAGCAGATCATAGTATTCTGACTGGTGAAGTTGAGCTAAATGATTCAGAACAAGACAGTTTGGTTTAAAACTGCTTTAGTGATTCAAATCACTAAAACTATAGTGATAGTTTTCAATCTAAACAAACATTGCCTGAGTAAGCCTTCTTCTTGATTTTTAGTTGTGCACAAATTATCTTCTTTAAAAACTTCCCAGAACAATCAAATAAATTTCTGAAGATGTCCACATTAGGTCAAATACTTTAACAACTTCTTTTTTTCTGATAAAATTGTGAGTCATCTTGTACTGAAAACAGAGGCATATGTCTCTCACAAGTCAACATTGATTTAAGAAGGCTAGGGAAATTTCAAACACTCCTGGAGAAAGAATAACATTCTACTGTCATGATAAAGATGACAGCAGCCTCAGGAGAAGCAATTCCTGGGAGACGTGCCAATCAAAACCACAGTGAGACATCACCTCATGCCCGTCAGAATGGCCATATCAAAAAGACTAGAAATAATAAGTGTTGGCTAGGATGTGGAGAAAAGTGACCCCTCACGCACTGCTGGTGGGAATGTAAATTGGTACAGCCACTGTGGAAAACACTATGGAGTTAAAATTTAAAATAGAACTACCATAGGATCCGTCAATTCCACTTCTTTATCTGAAGGACACAAAAACACTAACTTGAAAAGAGATATGCACCCCCATGCTCGTTGCAGCATGATTTGCAACAGCCAAGATATGGAAACAACCTAAGTGTCTACCAATGGATGAATGGATAAAGAGAATGTAGGAGGTGTGTGTTTGTGTGTGTGTGTGTGTGTGTGTGTAATATATAATTATTTATGCAAGTGAATAAAGTGTGTGTGTGTGTGTGTGTGTGTATAACGGAATATTATCCAGCCATAAAAAAGAATGAAATCCTGCCATTTGCAATGACATGGATGGACCTTGAGGACATTATGCTGAGTGAAATAAGTCAGGCAGAGAAAGACAAATACTGCATAATATCACTTATTATGGGGAACCCCAAGAAAGCCAAACTTATAGAAAAAGAGAATAGATTTGTGGTTACCAGAGGCAGGGGTAGAGGATAGAAGAACTGAGTAAAGGTGGTCAAAAGGTACAAACTTCCACTTAAAAGATAAATATGACCTGGGATATAAGGTACAACATGATGACTATAGTTAACACTGCTGTGTGATATATTTGAAAGTGTTAAGAGGCAAGTCCTGGAAGTTCTCCTCATAAGGAAAAAGAATTTATAATTATATGAGGTGCCATTAGCTAAACATTGTGGTAATCATTTTGCAATATATAAATGTTAAGTCACTATGCTAAACACCTGATACTTACAAAATACTGCATGTCAATTGTATCTCAATAAAACTGAAAGGGAAAAAAAGCAACTCCCAGGACAGAGAAAGTATCTTTCATAAAAGGCTATTTATCAGGGCACCTGGGTGGCTCAATGGGTTAAGGTATGCCTTTGGCTCAGGTCATGATCCCCGATCCCCAGGTCCTGGCTCAGCGGGGAGTCTGCTTCTCCTTCTGCCCTCCCACACCACCCCCCCATGCCCACACATGCTCTCTCTCTCATAAATAAATAAAATCTTTTTAAAAATTTAAAAAATAAATAAATAAAAGCCTTCCCCCACCCCAACTCCGAGAACTGGGCAGTGGCAGGAAGAGAGAGGGAAATAGGATCTTAGAGCCTTGCTACTCAAAGTGTGGTCCAGAAACCAGTAGCATTGGCAAAGCCCAAGAATATGTTAGAAATGCAGGAGGTCGGGCCCCAACCCAGACCTACAGGATCAGAACCTGTGAGTTAATAAGACGCCCAGATAATTTGTAAGCACCTTACAGTTTGAAAAGCAATGGCTTAGAGCCATGATTCTCCACTTTGGCGGCACCTTGAATTTTCTGCAGAGCTTTAAAAAGCACTGCCGGCTAGGTCCAAGCCTCAGAACTTCTGACTTAGTTGTTCTGGGGAACGGTTGGCACACTGAGGTTTCTTAAAGTTCTCCAGTGATTACAATGTGCAGCCACGGCTGAGAACCACTGATTTAGTGAGCTGATGGTGGCAGTTCCAGCTTATTTGTCCTCCTCAGTGATGGAAAGGAAAGGAGTATGTAAGTTTCTCCGCGTCAGACCCGAAGGCATGAGATCCTGCGACAGGAGAATGCTTGGCGATCAGATGTAGGACAGCAACAAGAAATCAGGGAGCTCTGAGTGCAGTCACACTTTCCACCATGGAATAGATCTTTCCTTACAGCTGTACATGTTCAATGAATCTTTATCAAGAAGAATAATTTTGGTTCTCCCCCTATCTATCATACACGGTGCTGGACAATGATGTCGATTCCCCTAATCATCCCATAAACTCTACGAAGAAGGTCTACTGTCCTTCTCTCACAGATTTGGAAACCGAGGCTCTGAGATATTCAGGCACTTTCCGAGGTCACGCATCTGATAACAGTGCTGTCCAGGATTTGAGGACAGACCCTTCTGTCTCCAAAGCTGATGTTCTTTCCCTCGATCTAATTGCTTTCATATGAACACAAACCGTATTTCAGATTCACCAAGTTTATCACTTCTGAAAATACACAAGATAAATCATTTTGAAAAGCAGTTATTCAATGCAATCACTCCTAATTCACCTACTTTATCCATTGCAAAGTTTACATAGATTTCCCAGAGGACTATAGTCCAAGCTCTGATTTTATCCCTCACCTGGGTGAGTTTTAAAACAAATAACTAGGGTTACTTCACCTCCTTTCTCCCTGCTCTCCACTGTCCCCCACCTCACCCCTAGCTGCAATTAAAATGAAACAAGAGTTGCAGGCCAAATGAAAGTCACTTCATTATTGCCATCTGAGTATATTTAGCTTTCTAATTACTTGAGCTAAAGGAAGTAAGGAAGGAATAATCAGAACATTATTGCTCTGGATGGGTTTAGCAGGCCTTGATGTGATCATTTTCCTAACAAGAAACCGTAGAATCCCAGTAAGATGATACTAGTACCCTGTTCTCAACCATATAAGAATGTTATTTAGCCTGGGAAGGAAACTCCCCATCAGGAACACCTGGTGGGGCTTCTTTTTGAACATTTATGCCACATTGTACCACTTCAGTATCAGAGCACTTTCTAGTTTCAGGGTCAAAGAACTGAGTCTGCCTAAAATGAATTCAGTAACTGATAAAAATGACCTCGGATGGGAAGAGAAGCTTCCAAAATGTGTTGGGCAGCACGCAGATGCCCAAGCAGATAAAAGTGATGTCTTAAAGAGCCTATCAAATAGCTACCTTACATGCAAATATACTGTCGCCTGTACTTAGAAATCAACAAGCACTATGCTAAAGTGCTGTATTGTGCATCATCCCATTGAATTCTCATAGCAGCTCTACAAGACCGATTCTACTGATTACATTTTGCAGATGAAGATGGTGAGGCGCGCTGAGGTTAAGGGACTTGCGTAAAACCCTCCTGCTTCTAATTGGTGGACCTAAGAATTGAATGGTTGCGCTCTCCAGAGCCCATTTTTTTTAGCCCAACACTGCCACCTATAGGTAAAATGAGATATCGCTTCCTATAGGGATAAGGTTTAAAATGGAAAGTCCTGGATAGACCAGACAGACCAGCATCTATTCTCTTTCTTCCACCTTTCTTTCCTTTAAGGAAATACCTGTTGTAACCATACAGTAATCATGCATTAACCACGATGTTTAAGTGGACTACCCACTTCCAGCTCCAGGTGATGGTCTGTTGGCATATTCTCTTTCCGTTGCAACAGTGGTCAATGTACCTTGGTTCAATCTGCATGAAGAACGGGAAATAATCACGTAATATTGGTAAAAGTGCCACCTTCTACCCTGGAAATGGACAAGGAAGCTGTTGCTGCTGGTAGGCATCTCTGTGACCCTGGGTAATAATAGAGCCAGGATGAAGAGATAGTGCAAAGATCTCGACTAAAAGATGTTTGATGCTGGATCTTCCTTTGGTTCTCAGTTACATGAGCCACTAAAGCCGCATTACTAAGTCTCATTGACTCAGGTGCTCTGCAGCTGAAAGCGCTTAACTGATCTATCCATACTGATGCTGTATACTTTGGTGCTTGGAATAACTCTAAATGAGGGATTTACTTTCTACACACTATAGTTTTAATAAAGGCTCCATTGTACACATCTCCCTGAAGAGAAAAGACATAGAATTATCTCCAGACCAAAGCAGTGATCAGAACATTGTTATGCAGCTCATCTGCACTTTGTAATTTGAAATTCATCATGCTAGGTTCATAAAAATAAAGGCATTCTCACTGAGTCAGTCATATTACTATTCACCAACTTGTGTAACTGTGTGAAACATAATTTATGTCAAACTCAAGGAAAACAAGCTCTGTTTTCTGAGAATTTGGAGGAAATGTTACCAGTCATAGGTGGCTTTTAGTCGAAGAACAGGAAATGATGTTGTGAAATAAAACATGACCAAGCCGAATATTTCTCATTTTATTCAAAACCATTTCCTCCATGGAGCTTTTCCTTAGGAATTCAAAGAATTATATGTATGGAGCATGACTCAGTCTCTCCACCGACTTCACTTACTGACAGTTGCAAATTTGGCTTCCCTACGTTGGATCTAATTAATACCCGACCACAGCCCTTACATGCAAAACAGACCCCTCTCTAACCTCCGCCCAATTTACCTCTCTGCATGTTTCCTGTCAGTGTCTCATTGGTTTATGTACTTACCCGCAGGTAGTTGGATCTGTTCTGCTCAAGTTAGGAGGAAACCTCAAAATTTCAACATGCCATACAAGCAAATGACAAACACAAACTGAATTTCATCTCCCCATAAGCTGTTCTATGGTTAAATTTAAAGGGAGAAATGTATTTAAATAAATATATATATTTAAATGCACATACACATATATACTGAATTTATTTAAAGTATTTGGGGAGAAGGCAGATTGCCAAACATTTAACAAAATTGCTGTTGACATATTGTCTAAAGAAAAGCGTATTGAAAGTTGAGGCAATCAGGAAAGAAAATATTACGTAAATTAGAGAAGTTAACGTGGAAATCTAGATTAAGGTAAATCAACCTTCGCCTTCAAAGTTCTAGCCAATGTTTGTAAGTTGAAATTACTCATAGGTGACGCGAAGAGGTCCTCCTGCCCCCACCCCACAGGACGGCACTGTGTTTGAACAAGGGATGTGTGTTGCCCGAGAGAGAAAGCGCACCATGGGGTGCGGTGTCCCACGAAAATGCCACTGGAAGAACTTCTGTTAGAATTTGGGATCATGTTGGGGCGCCTGGGTGGCTCAGTCGTTAAGCGTCTGCCTTCAGCTCAGGTCATGATCCCAGGGTCCTGGGATCGAGCCCCGCATCGGGCTCCCGGCTCCGCGGGAGGCCTGCTTCTCCCTCTCCCATTCCCCGGCTTGTGTTCCCTCTCTCGCTGTGTCTCTCTATGTCAAATAAGTAAATAAATAAAATCTTTAAAAAAAAATTGGGGATCATGTTAGGAAATTGGGGGGAAGGGTTAGGAAGCAGAGCTTTGCTCTGGGTTACATGCTGCCAAGAAGGGGACAATTCTAAGATTGGGTCTGTAAATGAAGCTAATCCAGGCGCAGGGAAGTCTAGCGCAACGTGGAAACTGTAATTGGTAATGAAGCAGCAGGCACTCGGATTAACGAGCATGAGGGGGTGTTTGATCATTCTCGTGGCTTAAACCACGTTTGAGATTTCGTCCATGTTCAGACGTGGTTGTGGAGCACTCTCGTTTGTGTCTTGATCTACCGTTTCTCTTTCTCAAAACCTACAAGTTTTTCAGTGTCTAATTGCATAAAACAACCCCTATGGCCTAATTGCTTTTCGAAAGGAGCAGGCGGGTGTGCTGTAGCATAAATCAAAATATATGTTTCCATATAGCCAGTGCTGTATGTGGAAGTGTTTACAAAGCATGGGCTATACGGAAACTTTTTTTTTTTAACAGAAACATATTTTTAAAAAGAATTACATACTTAAGATGTTATTATCAAATTGTAGTAATTAAAATTTAATAGCATCCTAATTTCAAACAATAACAGAAACTCTAAATAAATTTGCGTTTAAATCTTTCAGATTGTCAATTAGGCCATAACTTAAATGATCATCACTGGAGCTGCAATGGCCCCTCAGAGCTGTCCTGCGTGGGTCAGATGGGTTATCATTCCACGTTATCAATCACTGGATGTGGGCAGGGCCCAGAAACGTGTGACCTTGGGTGAGGTGACTCCACAGCTGAGGCAAATGCTGAAGGATCTGAGCTACACTCACAGTATCTAGTAGCTGGGGCAATGAAGGAGAATCTGGGGGCATAGCTCATGTCTCCTGCAGTCTACCAAGATCAACTTCACATACATACAGGAAGCGGCTCTTCCAGGATCTCTCCTCTTCCTGGGAGAAATGTGGGAGAGGAAATTAAGTGGGAAGAACTGTATTCCCTGCACTGCAAATGATCTTGGAATTGCAACTCATATTTTCTCCCTTCTCCATTATCCGCTGTAGATTTCTCTTCTCTTCAGTTAGCAATTCTGCTTGACCTTGAGGCTTCCTGGTGACATGATCCAGAAATGCGTCCTTGAAGAGCCTAAAGCCCTGATCCCTGTGACCTTCTCAAGTCAGGATTGCTGCACTTGTCTATTTACCATCAAAACAGGGCAAAAGAGTGCCAAGAGTCACCTAAGTGCATCACCTGAGCTTGATCCACTGGTATGGGGTTGCACCTAATTTCATGTTCAATCAGAGGGCACATTTCCCTCAGAGGAGAAGAATGATTCAGCCCATGACTGTGAACTCCACTGGCTTAACACAGGGCCTGGCCCGGAGAAAGCTGCCATCCTCCTCAGCAAATGTGCAAGGGAGGAAAAGGAGTTTCTATGCAGCTGAAGTGTGTGTGTGTGTGTGTGTGTGTGTGTGTGTGTGTGTTGAAAACAATCTGTTACATAGACAGCACGATTAGTTAGCTCAGATGGCAGCTCAGGTGGGTCTCTGAATCCATGAACTCTGCTGTAGAATAAAACAGTCAGCTAGACCTCAACTCCTTTCGAACTGGGCTGTTTGATGACAACCGTTCAATGGAAAAGCGCCGCTGTAGCCGCCGCGAGAAAGCATTCCCGTTTCTGCCACTAGAGGGCACCGCAGCCCAAGCCCCGACATGAGGTTGCGGCTAACCTCACCGCACTGCAGCCGCGCTCAGACATCGCGTTGGTTTTTGCCTTGCTGTACCATACGGTATTACACTGGGTTGCACGAAGTGGAGTTGTGTCATACGGCATGGATTTGTACGGTATTTAATTGGATTGCCTTAAAGAAAATGCTACTTGCTATTATATTTTTAAATAATGCCTATAATTGATGCCTCTAATTGTCATTTTCTTTAATATTGGTGGCTGAAATTGAAACACAACAAAGCATAATTCATGTCAAGAATTCTTAATCAGACTCATTGAGGAAGAGATGGCGTGGTATGGTTGAAAGTGCATGGGTGATTCATTTGATCTAATGAACCGTTGCCGCTTCAGAGCCTACAACATTGCTTAGGCAGAGTAGGCATTCAAGAGCATATTTCAGTGAACCAGACATGGTTCTATTCCATGTATACTACTATCTGGGTGAACTTGGGGAAATTATTTAATTAAATATTTCTGAAAGTGGGTCCCCTGATTACCCATAATAGGTTCACCTGGGTGTTTATTTAAATGTTATTTTTTTAAGATTTATTTATTGATTTATCAGAGAGAGAGCACACACAAGCCGGGGGAGCAGCGGCAGAGGGAGAAGCAGGCTCCCCACCAAGCAAGAAGCCCGATGCGGGGCTCGATCCCAGGACCCTGGGATCATGACCTGAGCCGAAGGCAGATGCTTAACGACTGAGCCACCCAGGCGCCCCTAAATATTACTTCTTAAACTACCTTCGACCCAATACACCAGCATACCTGTGAGGTGATGGTGGTGTTAGCGGAGAACCTGCATTTTTAATAAGCATCCCATGTGTATATTAAAGTTTCAGAACTGCTGGAAAAAAATCAGTCAGGTTCAAAGCATGGGTTACTTTTATACCCTTAAACTTCCATCTAAGCTTACTAGAATTCAAGTCGCATGGGAGCACAGCTTCTGTCTTCCTATAAGCTCTGTGATGGATGTCTGTCACAGCACACGGGGCTGCACCAGACACATGTATTTGATTGTGACTGACTCAGCGGCTCAGTCAGAGGTAGTCTCAATTTATCTACTGAACTGGGAGACAGAGCCACAGTTAAATTGATGTGGATTTGTACTGGGGGAGAAGAGTTTGTCAATAAACTAGAGGAAGTTCAGGAAAAGAGAAAAGGACTTCACTCCTTGGGACATTTTAATTACTTCTCCCCACTCTCTGATGTGCTTGGGCTCTGAGGACAAGTGGGATGTAATTCTTATCTTTGCTCCTCAACAGGGAAGGTACTTTTTCCTTTGGCTTCATTTAATAGTTTTAAAAAATCTTGGATTTTCTACAGTTTAAATATGAATTTTGGCATTTATCCTGCTTGGTGCGCTCTGGGCTTCCTGGCTCTGTGGTTTGGTGTCTGACATTAATTTGAGGGAAATTTTCAATCATTCTTGCTTCACATATTTCTCCTGATTCTCTCTTGCTTTCCGCCCTCTTCTGGTATTCTCATCAGGAGTACTTGTCCCACAGTTCTTAGATAGCCTATTCTGTCTTTTTCAGTCTTTTTTTCCCTCTTTCCTTTTTTTTTTTTTAATTTTATTTATTTATTTGACAGAGAGAGAGCACACAAGCAGCAGGGGGAGCGGCAGGCAGAGGCAGAGGGAGAAGCAGGCTTCCCGCGGAGCAGGGAGCCCGATGCGGGGCTCGATCGCAGGACCCTGGGATCATGACCAGAGCCGAAGGCAGACGCTTAACGACTGAGCCACCCAGGCGCCCCTCTCTTTGCTTTTCAGTTTTGGATGTTTCTGCACCCATATCCACATATCCACAAGCTCAGAGGTTCTTTCCTCAGCCACGTACAGTTTACCTATGAGCCCATCAAAGGCTTTTTCATTTTTCTTACAATGTGTTTGAGCTCTGGCATTTCTTTTTTCTTCTTTCTCAGAATTCTTGTCTCTCTGCTTACATGGCCCACCTGTTCCTGCATGTTGTCTACTTGGCATATTGGGAATGTGAGTTTTACCTCCAGGGGCTCTACCAGAGTAAATATCAGGGAACGTACTAATCACTGGTCTGATAATTTCTGGTCTGATAATTCCAACATTCCTGCCATATCCAACTCTGGTTTTGATGCTTGTACAGTGTCTTGAAATTCTTTGTTTTGCCTTTTAGTATGTCTTACAGGTTTTCCTTGATAACCGGACATTGTGTGCCGGCTCAAAGGAACTGAGGTGAATAGGCCTTTGGTAAATGTGGTGGTGAGGTGGGAGGAGGGGAAGTGTTTGTTCTCTCTCAGTCTTTCAGTGAGCTTGTGTCTCTGGACTGTGAACTTCACACAAGCTTCTCAGTTTTCACTCCCCCTCAGGAGGGACCAGATGACTAGAGGGGTCTGCAGTTGGGTATTTTCCTTCCCCAGATGGAAAGCTACAGGAGGCTGAAGTTGGGTATTTCCCTTCCTGCAGCTCAGGTAGGCTCTGGTCGACTAGTTTCCCTTGAGGGCAGGCCTGGTTAGGAAGTACCGAGTGCCTCGGGGTATATTCCAAAATGAAACCACTCCCCACCGCCACACCAGAAGTGTGAGGGGACTGTTCTCTGGTGTTTACCCTGAGGACCTGGTAGAATTCCTGGAGGGAAAACTCACCAAAGTGCTCCGCTCCCTGCCCAATGACTGGGTCCCCCTGGAGTTTTTAACTCTCAGATTTGTCCACATGAGCCTCCAGCAATTCAGCAACTTCATTCAGGTCAGGTTTTTCTTACCCCTGCCCTGGTTCCCCCAGAGGATTCTGCTCTTGGCTTTCTCTCCTGGTAAATTGTGATTCTCTGTACCGGGCTGTAGGTTTCTCCAGTTTCCTGGGAAGCCGTTGGCCCTGTGACTTCCCCTCCCTTATGGATTTAGGAATTTTTGGTCCGTTCACGTTTTTACTTATTGTTTAGCAGAGTGGTGACTCCCAAGATCTTTACATACCACACCAGAAACCAGAAGTCTCTACTTTGTTCCTTAGATTCACAACTGAGGCTGTGAAGAGGCTCCTTGTGGCAGCTGAGGGACCTGCCTTCACAGGAAGGATCCTCGGAGGCCTGGACCTGAACAGAACAGTTTAGGGCACTGGCAGGATAACTGAGGAGAGCATCAGGATCCTCTCCTCATAGATGCACACACCACTTTGGCCCCTGCAGAGATGACAGATTTGGAAGCCTTAACACCAAACACTCAGGCTTGGACATCAGCCTCAGTCCCAGCAGAAACCCAGGGAAAGTGGTGTGGCTTCGAATAGTTACAAGAGGGCGTCAAGGACAAGAACATAGGATGGCAGGGCTAAAAACCCTGGGGGAGATCTAGAAGCCCTTAGCTGGAAGGGATATTGCTAAGCAAAATAAGTCAGTCAGAGAAAGACAATTATATGATCTCACTCATATGTGGAATTTGAGAAACAAGACAGAGGATCATAGGGGAAGGGAGGGAAAAATGAAATAAAATGAAACCAGAGAGGGAGACAAACCATAAGAGACTCTTAATCACAGGAAACAAACTGAGGGTTGCTGGAGTGGAGGGGGGTGGGAGGGATGGGGTGGCTGGGTGATGGACAGTGGGGAGGGTAGGTACTATGGTGAGTGCTGTGAATTGTGTAAGACTGATAAATCACAGACCTGTAACCCTGAAACAAATAATACATTATATGTTAATAAAAAAAGAAAAAGAAAATAAATACAAAAAAATAAAAAATAAAGTAAGCTAGAGAAAAGAAAATGTTATCAAGAAAATCATAAGGAAGAGAAAATACATTCTTTTTTTTCAGATTATGCTTTTTTTGTTTTTTTAATTTAATTTAATTTAATTTTATTTTATTTTATTATTATGTTCAGTTAGCCAACATATAGTACATTATTAGTTTTTGATGTAGTGTTCAGCAATTCATTAGTTGCATATAACACCCAGTGCTCATCACAACACATGCTCTCCTCAATACTCATCACCCGGTTACCCAATGCCCCCACCCCCTCCCTTCTGTAACCCTCAGTTTGTTTCCCAGAGTCCAGGGTTGAGAAAATACATTTCTAGTACTATACTGTATTTATTGGAAAAAACCCATGTATAAGTGTACCCACAAAGTTCAAACCCATGCTGTTCAAGGGTCAACTGTACTAACATGTGGAGAAAGGAGAAACTGGTGACTTGTGTCTGGGAACTATAGTTTTAACATCAGGAGCTCAATATCATGGGTTCCTGTGGCCTCAAGTCCCCCAACTTTATAAAATAATGGCAACAAAACCCCACTCAAAGTGAAAGACGGGAACGAGGGAACCCTCTGGCTAGAAAACCGCAATGGAAATGTGAGCCTCTAAGTTTCATGTTCCAAGGAACTGTACCCAAAGCTTAAAAAGCCAACCCACTGCTTCTGATGACAGCTGATGTGGAGTTCTAAAAAGAGGTGCTGATATGTTTGCACATTCTCTCTGTTTACTCATTTTATCCCCACAACAACCCCCTGAGACACGTATTACTATTTTCGTCATTAGTCTTTTTCTGGGAATGGGGAGGCTAACACATGGAGGCATCGGGACTGGAGAGGGGTTTGGACCCAGGCCGTTAGTGCTACAATCCCTGGACTGCAGGGGCTCACTCCCTGGGGTCCATTTAGAAGGCACTGCACCTCTAGCAGTTTTGGGGTGATGTCTTCTGGGTTTTCTATGTAAAGTATCATGTCATCTGCAAATAGTGGAAATTTGACTTCTTCCTTGCTGATTTGGGTCCTTTTATTTCTTGTTGTTGTCTGGTTACTGAGGCTAAGACTTTCAGTACTATGTTGCATGAAAGTGGTGAGAGTGGACATCCCTGTTTTGTTCCTGATCTTAGTGGAAAAGCTCTCAGGTTTTCCCCATTGAGGATGATATTAGCTGTGGGTTTTTCATATATGACCTTTATTATGTTGAGGTATGTTCCCTCTAAACCTACTCTGCTGAGGGTTTTTATCATGAATGGATGTTGTACTTTGTCAAATGCTTTTTTTGCATCTATTGAAATGATCATATGTTTCTTATCCTTTCTTTTACTAATGTGGTGTATCATGTTGATTGATTCACAAATATTGAACCACCCTTACAACCCAGGAATAAATCCCACTTGATTGTGGTGAATGATTTTTAAAAATATATTGTTGGATTTGGTCTGCTAATATTTTGTTGAGAACTTTTGCACCCAAGTTCATCAGGGATATTGACCTATAGTTCCCCTTTTTAGTGGGGTTTTTATCTAGTTTTGGTATCAGGGTAAGGCTGGCTTCATAGAATGAACTTGGAAGTTTTCCTTCCCTTTCTATTTTTTGGAATAGTTTGAGAATAGGAATTAACTCTTCTTTAAATGTTTGGTAGAATTTGCCTGTGAAGCCATCTGGCCCTGGGCTTTGTTTGTTACAAGTTTTTTGTTTTTGTTTTTAAGATTTTATTTATTTACTTACTTACTTATTTTAAAGAGAGAGAGCACTAGCCGGGTTGGGGGAGGAGCAGAGGGAGAGGCAGAGAAGCTCAAGCCAACTCTCTGCAGAGCATGGAGCCCCATTCAGGGCTCGATCTTATGACCCTGAGATCATGACCTGAGCCAAAACCAACCAAGAGTTAGACACTCAATCAACTAACTGAACCACCCAGGTGCCTCTATTGGGAGGTTTTTGATTACCAATTCAATTTCTTTGCTGGTTATCAGTCTGTTCAGGTTTTCTATTTCTTCCTGTTTCAGTTTTGGTAGTTTACATGTTTCTAGGAATTTATCCATTTCTACTCTCTGATCCAGCAATTGCACTACTAGGTATTTACACAAAGAATACAAAAATACTAATTCAAAGGGGTACATGCACCCCAGTGTTTATAGCAGCATTATCTCCAATACCCAAATTATGGAAACAGCCCAAGTGTCCATTGACTGATGAATGGATAAAGAAGATGTGGTATATAGATACATACACACAGTGGAATATTAGCCATAATAAAGAATAGAATCTTGCCATTTTCAACAACGTGGATAGAGCTAGGGAGTATTATGCTAAGCAAGATAAGTTAGTCAGAGAAAGGCAAATACCATATGATTTCACTCATGTGGAATTTAAGAAACAAAACAGGTGATCATGGGAGGAAAAAGGAGAAATAGAGGTAAACCAAGAAACAGACTCTTAACTCTAGAGAACAAACAGATGGTTACCAGAGGGGAGGTGGGGGAGGATGGATTAAATAGGTGATGGGGATTAAGTAGAGCACTTGTTGTGATGAGCACTGGGTCTTGTAAGGTATACCTGAAACTAATATTATACCGTATGTTAACTACACTGGAATTTGAATAAAAACTTAAAAAAAAAAGAAAAGAAAAAGGCACTGTATCCTTGAGACTACTTAATTCTGCAATTTGATTTCATTCCCCTGATACTGGTAAAAGAGCTTTTTCTGCAATAGCTTCCTTGTTCAGATCTTTGCTTGCAGGAACACGTTGGGAGGTTGGAACCTTTGCCTATAAGGATAGGAAAATGACAGATTAGGGGAATGGAATGTCACATTTCAAGACATGTCTAGGAAAAAAAAGATTTAGAACATTGAGTTTCTTTGACTCCTTCCTCCTTCCTTTCAACAATGGCTTTCTGACATTCCTTCTCTCACTGACAGGCATCTACATAGTCCAAGACCAAAAGAAAACACCACACTTCCTCCCTAAACTGTAAGCCTTCTGGGCATTACAAGGACTGGGGCGCGTTTGTCTGCCAGAGGTCAGTTGTAAAGGGTGAGCACAGCTAAAATGTTAGAGAAGGTTTGATCTAACATTACATAATTCAAGAAATGTCTCATCTCTGCAGCAATTATGTAATTATAATTGTAGGCACCACTTAATAGAATAGCCACTATTGGTTGGGCAGTGTCATATGCTCTCACTAATCCATAAGATAACCTTATTATCCCCAGTTTACAGACAAGAAAACTAGAGCTTCTGACTCCTCCTCTGGCTGTCTTCACTCCAGCTACACCGAATTTTTCTGTCTTTTAATTTTCCTTGCTCCTTTCTGTCAAAAGTCTTTTGCATACGCTGTTAGTTCTGATTAATTGCTATTTCCCCCACCCTCTAACTTGTAATGCAGTTTAGAATTTATCTCAGTGTGTAATCACATATTCATTAGTGTCATTTTTAAAAAAGATTTTATTTTATTTATTTGACAGAGAGAGAGAACGCGAGAGAGGGAACACAAGCAGGGGGTGTGGGAGAGGGAGAAGCAGGCCCCCTGCCCAGCAAGAAGCCCAATGTGGGGCTCGATCCCAGGACCCTGGGATCGTGACCCAAGCCGAAGGCAGACGCTCAGCTGACTGAGCCACCCAGGCACCCCTCATTAGTGTCATTTTTAAATAATATCTGTCTCCCACCTGATCCTCTGAGGTCCATAAGAGTGGGGATGGTAGGTGTCTTTGCTTATTATCATATCATAAGAAATTAGTGCAATACCAGGGACATGGCAGGCACTCTAAAATACAGGTTGCATTCATTAATTTGCCCAAATTAGCAGGGCTAAGAGTCAAACCAAGTTCTGCCTGGCTCCAAAGCCTGAACTGTCTCTATTGTGCCATGCCGCCTCCAACATATTCATGGCACTTTAGGAAAATAAATAAGCCTTAAATTAATAACCTACATAGAGTTGCCAAGAAAATGGAGCCTGGCAGACAACAGGACAATCACAATTGCAAAAGGTAAGCCTTGGTATGAATGTCATTGCAAAGTCTTTCAACCTTTGAATTTGAAGAGACTGATCTACCTGTCTTCTGTCATAGTTATCTGTCCCTCCGTATATCTAGAAATCTGTGGTTTGGGTTTCCACCACTCTTCCTGCTCTTTGCCCATCCCAGACTGAATTTCAGTGGCTGCCAGTCCGTGTTTGTCACTTAGATGGGTAGATGGATAAATGTGATAGAGACACGCATGATATAGATGATACAGATATAGATATGTATATATGTCCATCCTTTGGGAAAGGATTAAAATGGATACTGGAGTCACAATGGAAAAACAAAATTTCAAACTATGAATTTTCTTTTCTAAAAAAATTTTTTTCACTGTTCACAGTCTATTTTCATTTTTCCCTTAGTTCCACCTCAGTTATAACTCATAACTTCAGTCTTGGAAGTGTCCGTTTCTTGCTTTAGAGATCCTTGCTATCTCCTGCTCACATCTCAGCAAACAGCAATATGGTTGCCATTTATTAAGCAACTATTATGCACCAGGCACACAGTACTTCACTTACATGCCCTTGTGCAATAGGCTTTCCATCTAAGGTCTCTATCAAGGTTCACATTGCCCAGAGTAGGGCTCCAAAGGGAAGAGTAATTCCCAAGGTCACACCTCCAGTATGGAGCAGAACCAGAATTCAAATCCACGCGCCCTTCCCCCGCCCCCGATTCCAATGTCTTTGTGTTCTTTCTGTCACACTGAAGAATGGCTAGAATATTTGAACCCAATTTAAAAGAAGTAATAAAGCCAGTCATCTCAACAGCAGGGGCTGCTTGACCCATATGAATACTGGAAGGGCAGATGACAAGCTACACTTACTTTTTCCCTTTATTGTCTCAAACTTTCTCTCGCTGCTCGCTTCCTTTCTCCACTTGCTCTTGCATTAAGGAAGCAAAGAGTACTTGACTAGTCATCTGGCACATGTCTAAAAAATTAATTCTATATTAGAATTAAGAAAGATAAAAGATTTAAAAAGAAAAATAAGAAGTAAATGTCATTTATTGAATGCCTTCTTTATGCCAAGTGCTTTACAAAAGGTGACCCACTGAACAACAATGCATACAATCACATTTTGGAGATGAAGTACACTTGGACAAGTTAAAAAACTAAATCTCAGCATTTCATTATGAGTCATACCTTTTCCTTTTAGAAACTTCTGGCCAATGTCATCCACATGCATGGATAAATCACCAGCCAAATGCTGATTACTCCCAAAATTTAATACTCTAGGTCCCATCTGTCTCTTTGTTCCCAACCAGAAATTCTCATTTTTTTGTTACTAGAACCTCTTTACATTTTTCAAAAGTATTGACAACCTCGAAGAATTTTGCTTCTGTAGATTATACGTATCAGTTTACTGTGTTAGAAATTGAAACTGAGAAAAAATTTTAATTTACGTATTAATTTATTTAAAAATGTAAATTCACTACATGTTAATTACATTTTATGAAAAATAGCTATTTCCAAAACAAAAAAAAATGTGCTGAAGAGAATGTCATTGTTTTGCAGTTTGCAAATCTCTTTAATATCTGGCTTAATAGAAATAACGTGGGTTCTCATATCTGTTTCTGCCTTTAATCTATTATAATATTGACAAAAACTGGCATCGTACACAATATATAGTTAGAAAGAGGAGTATTTTAATAGCTCCTCCTTTTTATTCTAACTAATAAAAGGACACTACCCAGAAGATACATAATTACATTACTCAAGTGTTTAACCTTGCTCCACAAATATATTGTGATCTACTTGATGTTACAAGAGTTTACCCCAGGAAGGATCCCTTCGTGCAAACAGGATATACACCAGGAGCTGCATGTTGTGGGTGTAACCAACACAAGCCCAACTGTCTCGTTTTCTGAAACTATACAAGCACCTATACCTAGAATAAATGACCTGTATGTAGCTGAAGTTCTTAAGGGTAGGATAGAAAGCAACTGTGATCCTTCTAAGAAAAATAATAGTTGATAGCTTATAACATTTTAAGTCTGCCATTAAGTATGAGAACTTTTGAATGAAAAACTAAAACCATACACACATGCTTAGTTACTTCCACATACGACTACTGAGCCAAGTGTGTGCTGTAAGCCACAGGATGGTTTGAATAAATGTAAATGATGGGAGCTGTCAAAACTGTGGTCCTTTAGTAATAACGTAGACAAGGGTCAATAACACACTACTTATAGTCTGCATTAATGAGAATTGTGTTGTTTAACATTCGTATGTCCATGAGACCTAGCAACTTCCTAAATTCATGTGTTCTGTCCAGAAATCAGACCAAATATTCCAGTTTTTATTGAGAAATATGGTCACTATTACAATACTCCATTAAAGAATGTCCAGGCTATGACTTAACTTTCTTTCTTTTTTTCTTTTTTAAGAGTTATTTATTTATTTCAGAGAGATAGGGAGAGAGAGCGTGTGTGCACTAGTTGGGGGAGGGGCAGGAAGAGAGGGAGAGAGAATCTCAAACAGACTGTCTGCCAAGCACCGAGCCCGATGCAGGGCTTGATCTCAGGACCCTGAGATCATGACCTGAGCTGAAACCAAGAGTCCAACACTCAACCGACTGACCACCCAGGTGCCCCATGACTTGACTTTCAGTATTATTCAACTGCTTATATTGAGATTTAAGAACATTGACCTTAATCACTTATAAGCTATTGTCACATGGAACAAAATTTTTTATATGTTGCTATTATTGTTATTGCTATTATTACTATTGCTATTATTTTATCCATCTTTTTCCAAAACTTGAAGAGTGTGAAGTGGGTGTATGTATGTGTTGGAAGAGAAGAAATGAAGAAATAGAATGGTATAAAAATTAAATTGGCTAACTGCCATATTTAGAAAAAGCAATCATTGTCACATTCTGTTGGATTTCTTTATGTTTTGTACACAATTACAATATTAAAAAGCAGCAACATTTGGGGTAGGAGAATGATTATTGCTTATTTCATTTGAAAAGGATTCTCCACTCATTTAGAGAGTATGTTTATTTGTTAAAAAACAAACAAAAAAAATGTTGAGGATCCCACCTCTTAAAAATCTATCAAAACACCATTACACCTTTTAAGTCTTCTCTGTCCTATGACAGAGAAGACTGAATGGAGTCCATGTCAATGTTGAAGACTGTAGCTCCTCCAGGGCAGAGACTGTCTTATTCCCCTTTATGTGGCCATACCTACATCTGCCTGGCACACAGCAATTTTTCAATGACTGAGTAAGTTGAATTCTCTCCATTGCCCATTACAGTGTTGGAAAACAGTCTATATTTAAGATCGGGAACTTTCTCTTAGAGAGGAAACATGCTTAGAAATAGAAATTATTTTTATCACTTCTCAGTATTATTTTTCATTGTTCAAGTTGTAAAAGCAGTTGTGTGGCTTTTATCCCCATCATTAGGACAAATTAGCCTTCAGCCCTACAATGTAACAACAGAAGGTGAACCTTTTTCAAAGCTCATCAACTATGTAAATGTTTTTAAATGACCTATACATCGATAACAGCATTGCTTTAATGAAAGTTTTGGAGGAATTTTAAAAGGCAGTTTCTCCTCCCTTATCTTATTTTCTCAACAAAGAGAAATTTTCTTTTTTAAAATCGAAGTTCTAAAGTTTTTCTTTCTTTTTTTTTTAAAGATTTTATTTATTTATTTGACAGAGAGAGACACAGCGAGAGAGGGAACACAAGCAGGGGGAGTGGGAGAGGGAGAAGCAGGCTTCCCTCCAAGCAGGGAGCCCGATGCAGGGCTCGATCCCAGGACCCTGGGATCATGACCTGAGCCGAAGGCAGTCGCTTAACCAACTGAGCCACCCAGGCGCCCCTAAGGTCTTTGTTTTCATAGGAAATATATTATACATTACATATTCATAAATCTAAAGAGGAAATGATGGTTTACTCCTTAAATTCAAGATCAATGTTAGGATTTTTCTCAGAGAATTAATGTTATAATTGTAATTTACTAAGATCTTGAAAGTAAAAATTCCCAATTATAAAATATATTTATTTTAAGCTTTACATGTTGGAAAAGTAACTTATCATGTTGCATCATTATGAATGGCTGGCTTCCTTGATAAGGCAATCCAGTTAGGTTTTTATTAGGAGTCCCCTCAATGTTTAGAGTTATTCTACTTCAGTTAGTGCCCAGCATAGGCCTCAAGTACAGCTTCAGATATAAAATGAGGTGGACGGCCATGCAACAAGCTGATAGTGTTTTGGGTCACACAGTGTTAGAATCAGGCAATTTCTTGTTCTCCATATAGTTTCCTCAAGTTACAATCATCTCTAAATGTTCTTCAGAGGTGATTTAGTGGTCTGTGGAAATGACCTGATCTAATAATAACCCACATTTCTTTTTATCTCCTTTTTTTTAATTTTTAAAGATTTTATTTATTTATTTGAGAGAGAGAGACAGAGCACAAGCAGGGGGAGGGGCAGAGGGAGAGAGAGAAGCAGACACCCCACTCAGCAGGGAGCCCTATGTGGGGCTTGATCCCATGTGGGGCTTGATCCCAGAACTCCCGGATCATAACCTGAGCTGAAGGCAGTTGCTTAACTGACTGAGCCACCCAGGCGTCCCTTTTTGTCTCCTTCTTTTCTGTTCTATTGCTATGGGTCATCATATCCCTGCAGAAGGTCTGTGGTAGAAACACATTGTAATCCAAGTATTTCCCTCGATTTCCAATTAATGCGATATTGGTGTGCATGCATGTTTGTGTGCGTCTTACAAAAACAGACCAGATGTATTCTTCAGCTCGTGCTCTGAAACACACCACCTCAAAAGTTAGTGGCTTAACACAACCACAATTGATATAACTCATAGTACTGTGGGTTGGCAATGTGGGCTGGGCTCAGTGAGACAGAATTTCTGCTGTTCTCAGGTGGACTCATTTGTGGGTCTTTAGTCAACTGCAGATGAGTTTAGAGTTTAGGCCCTGCCTTTAGGCTGTCAGCTAGGGTAATGGAGCAACTGGGCCAAGGGTCTCTCATCATCCCACAGGTTAGCCCAGCCTTGTTCATATGATGGTTTTGGGCTTGAAGAGCAACAAAGGTGAAGCCTCAGGGCCCAGTTGATTTTTCAAGCCTCTGCTCTTGTCACTTGAAACTGACCCATTGACCAAAGCAAGTCACATGTCCAAACTCAGAACCAGTGTATGGAAAGTCCTTCCAAACAATACAGGGAGGCATGAACAAAACAGAGCCATTCTTGCAGTCAATGTAGCACTCAATAGAGTAACCTAAAAGAAGGCATTAACCAAGAACAATATCTCCTTTTAGGAGCCTTTCTCCCCTAGACCCGAAGTCAGTTGCTAACATGGATAAAACCTGCTGGCCTAGGAGAAATTGCCAACGACAATGGTTAATGGTGAAATCACTAAATATAAACTAAATTGTTATCATTCCACAGTGAGAAGCTATTTATAATATTATAAGGCTAGAATAATCAAGAAAATTTTGGAAAAAAATGCTGATCAGATTGTACTGCCAGACACTGAACTGTACTATAAACCTATTAATAATGGGAAACGGATGCCTATATAGCTACATAGCTCAATGGAACACAATGTCAATTCTAGAATCATGTTAAAAAATAGATATGTCCTTAGTACTTGATAAAAGTGTCACTCCTAGTCAGGACAAAAGCAGATTTGTATTTATTGGCTCACTACATATGTATGAAGACATCAATATTTGTCCCTGTGTTTCTTAAACCTCTGACGTGGGCCCAGCATTGTTCTAGGCACAGAAGACAGAGCAGTGACTAGAAGTCAAGGTTCCTGTTCCCTTAGAGCTAATGGTTTAATGAGAGGAGATGTAAAATAAAGTCACCCAAAACAATAAATACACATTCAATAATACATAAAACAGTAAAATGCATTCAGATAGCGATAACTGCCATTAGGACAATGGAATCAGGGAACTGTGTCAGAGAAAGATTGGAGGGAGGCCTTATTTGGACAGGATGGCCATGGAAGGCCTCTCTGAGGTGGTTACATTTAAGAAAAACCAGAAAAATGAAAAGAAACCAGCTGTGATGAGAGCAGACCTTTCTTGGCAGGACAATAACAAGAACGAAGGAAATGAGGCAGTAGGCAGCTTGGTCTGTTCCAGGAACAAAAAAATCAAACCAGAGGCTTTAGTCAGTTGAGCAACTGACTCTTGATTTCAGCTCAGGTCATGATCTTGGGGTCCTGGGATCAAGCCCTGCACTGGACTCTGTGCTCAGCGTGAAGTCTGCTTGAGACATTCTCTCCCTCTGCCCCTCCCCCCTCTCTTTCCCTCTCTCTTAAAGAAAAAAAAAATCAAGCCAGAGCAACAAGTATAGAGTCAGCACCACGGAAGCAGAGAATCAATCAAGTCGAAGACGTAGGGAAGAACTGGGCCATGGGGGCCTCTGAGGCCATGGGAAGGGGGTCAGGTTTAGATTTGATCCCAGATTCGGGGGCAGCCGGCAGAAAGGTTTTCAGCAAAGGAAATCAGAGGTGGTATTGTGACCTGATTTTTGTCTGTAGAAGATTATGCTGGTTACAGGTGGAGAATGCACGTAGTGAGACAAGAGTGAAGGCAAAGACCAATTAGGAGGTCATTTGCAGTATCTGAGGAAGAAGTGATGTTGGCCTAATATAGGGGTAGTGGAGGTGCAGACTGAGATACACCTCCAGACTTGCCGATTTACTGGAGGTGGAAGAAGGGAAGGAAAAGAATCAAGAGTGACTATTAAACATTTGGCCTGAACAACCATGAGTCTGTTTGCCACTGTGCTAAGCTGTGGGGAGATAACGGAGACTAAGACATAGTCCTTGCCTTGTGGAGTTCATAATCTACAATTATTTAACAAATGTTGCTTGGTGAATAAACTACTAGTTTAGAAAAATTAAGTTAGATTTAAATATCACAGTTTTTACATCACAAAGTCTAGATGTGTTGAAATGCTAAATTTAATATATGAATACTATCTAAATAAGTAAGCTAGAAGAAAATAAGTATGCATATTTATATCCTTTAAGGATGGAAACACTTTTTAACACTGAGATCTAAGTGATAAGGGAAAATATTAATAGATTGAATATTGAAACTTTTAAACTTTTGAATGTAAAAAAATCTACAATAAACAAAATTAAAAGGAAAGCAATACTTGGGAAATATACTCATAGAATATATGATGAAGGGTTGATGTCCTAATATATAAAGAATCTTGAAAAGATGAAGCAAAGAATACAATAACTACAAAAGCAAAAGTACAGGGTAAGTCTAAGGAATGAGTTCAAGCTTTCAGATAATCAATAATATACATATTTAAAATAGGATATGATTTTTTTTTACCTTTCAAATTGGTAAATAAAAAAAGAAGAAGAACCTAGGAGTTATCTAAGGAGTATAAAATTGACATCTTTTCGAGAGAAATTCTTTAAAAATGCACATTGCCCTTCCATTGGCAATTTCATTTTTTGAACTGTATCTAAAAGGCATTCTCATGGTAGTGTGCAACTATATATAAACATTTTCTGAAGTCTTGTTTACAGTAATACAAATTTCTCACAATAGGAAACTGATTAAATAATACTTTGTGTGGTATAATATAGTGCAGCTAGTTAAAATCACATTGCAGGAAAAAAACCCAACTGACATATGGTCAAGTGTTCATAATATGTTTTATGTGATAAAAGCAAGTTATAAAACATCAAGGTAAAGGTAAGAGCATTTTGATAAATACCCATAGAGAAACTGTGTCAATGAAGGCATTCACCAAATTGTTTGTAGTAACTCTATTTGAGGGTTGGGATTGTAGGTGAATTTTTCTTCTGCATATCTGTGTTTTTCAAACTTTCCGCATTGCACATGTGTAATTATGTTTTTTTCATATTACAAAATAAAAAACCATATATTTATAAAAGGGTAAGTGCTCGAAAATAAAAGGAGTCACCGAGCCTCTAACTAAAGGTAACTAACTGGAAAGCAGAAGTCAGAGTAAAGGTTTCAAGGATGCTTGTGATAAAAAAATGCAAAAAAAGGTTGCCCTGATACTGATAACAGGCAAATGAGCCCCATAGAGTGGAGACAGTGGAGGAAGAGCATAAACTTAGACAATGAAGTTCTGGTACCTGGGGGTCACAGACACTGCAGGTCCTGTTAGTCATCATTCAAAGGTCAGTTCACACGGCAGGTGGTCCTGGGGCCAACTAATCAAGTGAACACCCACAAGTAATCCCAAGTTACACTGTCCTCATATATGAGGTTGTAGAAGCTTTGATGGCAATCTAATAAGCCCATTGGCTTGATTCTGCTCAGTTTTTTTTTGTGTGTGTTTGTTTTAAGATTTTATTTACCCATTTGACAGAGAGAGAAGAGACAGCGAGAGCAGGAACACAAGCAGGGGGAGTGGGAGAGGGAGAGCAGGCTTCCCGCCGAGGAGGGAGCCCAATGCGGGACTCGATCCCAGGACCCTGGGATCATGACCTGAGCCGAAGGCAGATGCTTAACGACTGAGCCACCCAGGCGCCCCATGATTCTGCTCAGTTTATTAAAATAACCTTCCAACATGATAAAGCCGGTCATTCCTGACCTTTACGCACCAGTTAAATAGATAAACTGTCTGACCTCTTGAACATACAGAATCCTTAAAACACCATATTTATCGAACAGGTAACCTGCCAATCTATAATAATGATCAGTCTATGACTTTAACATTTGAACTCAAAATCAGTTCGGCTTACTGTACTCATTGTTGAAATTATATTGAATTTCTTTTGAGGGCTCTAAAGTTTACACTTGTAAAGATAACATCTTTTTTGAATTATCAATAGTTGCTTCACATGAGAAACAGATAAATGAACAGTGATACTAAAAAGTGTGTGAGCGGGTGTGAGAGAGAGAGAGAGAGAGAGAGAGAGAGTGTGTGTGTGTGTGCGCGCGCGCGCGCGCGCATATGTGCGCACGCAAACAAAAGCACTTTGTATTCCCACAGCCTCTGTCATTTGAGGGTCTCTAAGTCTTTGGGGCCCTTTTTGAAACTGGAGGTATTGAGGAAAAGCAAAGTCCCCAAATTCAATTCAGTCCGTTAACAACTAAATTGTTATCCAATTCCTCTTTTGTACTTCATTACAATAGTTTTCAAACTTTGATGTCTACCGGATTCTTCTTTGCAGCTTATAAAATTACAGGTGCCTGCAGCCTACCCCAGACCTCCTAGATCAGAGTCTCTTGGGTGCTGAGGCCCAGAGGTATGCAGGTTCAGCAAGTTACACAGTGTTCTGGGGGTGCCCTGAGGTGTGAGAATCACTGCTCTGGGTGAAAAGGTGCTGGCAGGGAAAGGAGGCGGCATAAGGACAAAGGAAAGAAAATTAGACATTTCTAATTCAAAGACCACATTTTAAAAGGAAGACATGAATAGTGGCATTCATTCCTAGGTAGCGTCATATCTTATGGACTACTCATCCGTAATCTGGATAGAGAGTAGAAGTCAGTTTTAGAGTCAGTCCAATTCCGTGGTTAATGTCCATTCACGTCTCAAGATGTGTGTCAGAGAGCAAAGGAGGGTTTCTATCAGCTGCTACTAAGAAAGAAAGTAAACACTCCCAACATGCACTGAGGCACAGGGAGTGGCTCAGGTTTCTAACACTTCCCTGCTCCGGCGAATAGGGGTAATAATTAACAGCTCCTTGGGCTTGATGATCATGCGGAGGGGCACTGCCAGGCGCAGAGCCTGAGCCGACCGCGCGCAGAGCCTCGAGCCGCCCCTCCTCCGCACTTGGCTCCGACTTCAGCGGCAGGTGAGTGAGCCCTGCCTTTTCCTAACAGTCGCAATTGGTAATTGTGTGACGGAGCGCGGGGAAACAGACTCTCCGGAGCAAGTTCAGCTCAGTAACTCAGGTACAAAGGCTTCTCCTGGTCCCAGTGAGAATCACAGGTGAAAAATGGGGGCAGGGAAAAGAACCCCTTTCATCCACCCCCTGAGGTCAGGTTGAGGACAAGTTATTAGAAAGCAGAGTTCATGGGCAGCCAACTTGAATGTGTGCAGCCTGAAACCCGGACATGGCTTTTCCTTTTGATTTTCGGAATACCCATTCCTGACCAAGGTAAGCATGTGGGGAGGAGGGAAGGGCTTGGAGGTAAGTCTGGCCACCGAAGCCCTTCTCTCCCTTTCCTCAAGGGAAATAGCGCAATGACCGCTTTATCTGAAATTGCACTTACCCTCACCAAGATACTAGCTCCGGCGTGACAGCCCCTTTTTCTTGAATCAGCGGGCTTGAAAGTACTTTTAAGTGAGGGTTCTGCTAAACTTTTATTTATTTCCACAAAGCTACAGAGGCATATCCCCCTAAAAGTTGAAGAGGATTTCTGATATTATTTAACACTTCACCAAACAATGAATGACTATAAATAATTAAATGGGAGTCCATGAGTTAAGGATAGCAGTTCTGAAGCACGAGAGCCCTAAGTTCAAATCCTGGCTTTGCCACTTACTGGTGTGTCCCTTAGCAAGTTACTTCACCTAAGCAAGACTCAGTTGGCATACCAAGATATGCCAATGGGGCTTTGATAGGAATTAAAGACTTATAGCAAGAATTCTACAAGTGGTACCTGCACTTAGCATTAAGAAATAAGCTCCACCAAAAGGGCCAGATCAGAGAGGGTGAGCTAAGCTGGGGAGACCAGACCAGACCATGTGAAGGTGGTAAAGGTAGACTGGTTTCCGGAAAGTGGGTCTAGGATGTGAGCAGATGGCAAATGGGCAAAACATTACCTCTATGAATGGCAGTGAAATTATCTGGCTTCTTGCTACTTTTTGAACAGAGTACATAAAGTGACAAATGCAAAATTGTTACTCAATCACTTTTACTTTGGAAAAGTCACATTCATATTAACCTGTTATTTCTAAACAGAAAATATAATTTTGTAGTAGGAGAGTTACACACAACCCCATATTGTGGAATGCATGACATTTAGTTTTATAAGACAGATGGCCCTTGAACAACTTTGATAAAATAGACCATGTAGTCCATGACCGTGTATGGTTTGTGTTGAAGTGTTACAGACTTTCATTTGTGTTTATGGACAAGAAACATACAAGAATGATACCTGTGTTTTGTTGGTCTTCCCTCTGAACTTAAAAGTATAGGGAAGTGACCTTACTTTATGAAACTTTATTTAAAGGGCCCTTTTGTTGGGCGCCTGGGTGGCTCAGTCGGTTAAGCGACTGCCTTCGGCTCAGGTCATGATCCTGGAGTCCCGGGATCGAGTCCTGCATCGGGCTCCCTGTTCAGCAGGGAGTCTGCTTCTCCCTCTGACCCTCCCCCCTCTCATGTGCTTTCTATCTCTCTCAAATAAATAAATAAAATCTTTAAAAAAATAAAAAAAAATAAAGGGCCCTTTTGTTAATGTTGCTGTTAGTTTTATTAATGTTGAGAAATTTGAGGAGGGGACAAACTTAGAAGTTTCGACTAGCAAAGTATTTTCATTGACAACATTTTAGCTTTTCATGTCATTAATATATATTTAAATGGTTTACAGTTGATCCTGGCTTAATATCATCAATGTTTTAGAGGATTCTTATTTCAAACTGCAGATTTGAAATTCTCCAATGTACTTATAATTGGATATTGACTAGATATTTGTGGATAGAATTCTAAAGCCAACCAAACTGAACTTTACTATGTTATTGTCCTATGGGGTTTTATTGTGTTTAGTGTTTATAGTTAAAAATTTATAAAATAATCTCATCCATTTAAAATAAATTACAGTATCAGTAGTCACTAACTGTTTTTCAAAGACAAAATATTCCTTTATGCTGAACAGATATGGCTGGAACTTCTTACACCAAGTTATATAATACTTCTTAATGGTGTATGTCTGCACAACAAACAGTAGCCCCAATTGAGATAAATCTACTTAACCGTATTTGAGATTAATTTGAGATTAATTTATCTAACCACATAAATGTGTTAAGTCTTTGTAGTTAAATTCTCTTTTAGCATACATATATTTCTCTACTATTTCTAATGCATGTATGTTTTATGATCAACTATTAAATGCTTTGGTCCATCGAGAGAGAGATAACCAGCAATGATTAAGAAAAAATTAATTTTCCCAATTATATTGGAAATAGTGTAACACATATGTAACATGTTTTTTAAATATGTAATTCAAAGTTTCATATTTGATATTTGTTTTAACTTTTAACTTCCTAATTAAGAAGCATCCTATACTTTTCATTGAAATAGAAATCTAATGCTAACCATCAATTTACTTGTACAGATTCATTGAAGATGGGGAATTTGGGATTATTAGAGATACATGGGCTTCCTATAAAAGTTTGATTTTTATCTTGCCATTTGCAATGACATGGATGGAGCTAGAGAGTATTATGCTAAATAAGTCAGTCTGAGAAAGACAAATACCATATGATTTCCCTCATGTGTGGAATTTAAGAAACAAAACAAACAAAGGAGGGGGAGAGAGAGAGAGGCAAAGCAAGAAACAGATTCTTAGCTACAGAGAACTGATGGTTACCAGAGGGGAGGTGGGTGGGGGGTTGGGAGATTAACTAGGTGATAGGGATTAAGGAGTGCACTTGCTGTGATGAGCATGGGGTATTGTATGGAAATGTTCAGTCACTATATTGTACACCTGAAACTAATCTTACACCATATATTAACTATGCTGGAATTAAATATTTGTTTTAAAAGTTTAGATTTTTAAAAAATTTTTAAATGTAGGTCAATCAGAAATACAACCTCTAAGAAAGAATTTCTGCGTATTCTCTCTTTGCCCTGAAGTCTAGTGTTAGAGAGAGTTAGGTTTTGTTGTCTATGTCTTTCAAAGCTATCAGATATAATGATTTCATCACTTCATAACCTCAGTTCAAGTAGCGGACTAATGCTACTGCTTTCAGTAGTTGAATGTGAAGGTGTCTCCTTTTTAAGTGATGACAGTGCAATCTTAGTCGCCCGGATGACTGAAGGACCAATTCTCTGTCATCATCCTGGAGCCTGGCAAATGGGGCTCAAAAACAGAAAGTGCTCCCTCTGCAGCCAACACACAAACAAGAAGAATGATTCACAGTCCCTGGGAAGTCAAGCTGAGAATTTCCTCTTGGAAACTAGATGAAGCAGAGAATCCTTGGGCTAGACCACAGCAGCAGCTCCAGAAGATGCCTTTGGCAGACTGAGCAGCTCCCTCCCAGACTGAGTGGTGGCCAGGTGCCTCGAGTCCTGAGGTGGCTGCAAGCTCGAGTGCTTCTGCCACAGCTTCTGTGCCCTGAGGACGCTCTGGGGAGAATCCAGCCACTGCGTTAGTGCCCTGTCAGTACGCACTAGAATAGCAAAGGGTGACATTTCACATGGGGTTCCACTGGAACTGGCGGGAGTGACATGTCTGGATGTTTGAGCCATATCCTGTCCGGTCCTGTCTTAAAGTTAAGCACTGTAAGACATTTTTATTTGCATCTCAAAACAAACATTTCCCAATTGCAACACATATCACTTAATAAAGTGGTAGTTTTTATATGCCGGTTTCCCACTTTTACCATCTTTGTGAATGAGGCAAATTCTTTAGGAAAATATGGAGCCAGATGTTTCCCAGAAACCACACTTCTCTGGATTCTTTTCCTGTTTTACTAAGAATTCGATAATGGATAGAATTACCGATGTTTTTTTTTTTTTTTTTTTCATTTCCTTGAAGTCATATAATTGTATATAGATCTGCTCTTCTCAACTTCAAGGTTCCTGGTCAGAGCTTAGAGGAAACATCTCTATTTTGGAGCTGAATACATATTTGTAACTTCCCATTGCTTCTTCAGGCCAAAACAATATTAAAAAAAAAACTCCACGTGTACAGCCCTGAATATAATCTTACTTCATAATTTAAATACACATTTGCTATTCCAATGTGTTATTTTCCATTCTTTATTTTTTTTTAGTAACCTTTATGGTTTGTGTTATGTAAGATGTGTTCATTGTGTATGATTTAGAAAGAACATATGAAATCAAGAAGAAGATAATTATCACTCATAATTTCATGGCTTTCAGTTTTATGGTTAATATTTTAATATATCTCTCTGTATATTGAATATATTCATTCTTTTACATACGTTTTTCCCTATATACTTGCATCCATACACTCACTCTGGGAGGTACAGAAATGAAACAAGCCACAATCCTACTCGAGAGGAATAGTTAAATTCAGTAAAGTAAAATATAGTCAGAGAGAGAAAGCAGCAAATCATGAGAAATGAGGAAGCCGCAGATGTTTCACTGGGAAAGTTCAGAGGCAGGAGAAACTCTCTTCGGCTGGGGAATCTTGGGACGTTAGCACCTGTTTTCTTTCAGTTCATTGAGAGATTCTGACTGTTTTGACACCTCATGCACCCAGTGGCCCCAGGAATAAGGGGCTGCCGATCCAGAGAGAGGCTTCCCTTCTGGGGCTAGCACCAGGAGCAGGCCCAGAGAGGGAGCTCATGAACCCTTTGTTGACTACACAAAGGAGTGAACCAAGTTTCCTCTCTTAAACAAGTAAACATTTAATCCATGAGAGGGCACAGGAAGGTACTTTAGGTTACTGGCCCATCTGAGTTCATTGGGGCTGGGGTTCTCCTCACATCTTCTGGTAACTGGCCAGTCCAGGCAAGCGCCCGTCTAGGCAGGATACAGGGCAGGGGGAGGCCAAGCACAGATGCTCTCCACGGGGCTCAGGTCTCAGTGAGCTGGTGCTGTCTGATCCTGCCTTCTCAGGCTCCTGAGCTCGTCTGTGTGCTTAGACTGAGTCTCCTTTTCTCGTCTCTGCCCTTCCCTGCTGAGCCACTGAGGCCTATCTGAGCTTAGACCTACCTAGTACTTCTGGGACTATTTATTTCTCCAGGACTGGATTGCTGACCTGTCTGGTCTCCTATCCCATGAGCTCAGTTCTATCTGGACAAAATGAAAAAAACAAATAACCGAACTTATTGAATAATAATCTTATTTCATACACAGTCTAAGTCAATAAACTCTGGCCTCAGGACCAGAGAGCATTATATGATTCACCCTTCCAGTTAAGTACATAGATTTGTAACAACTACCTTCCTCCTCAAGGCATAGTTTATTATGTTCTACCAAACTAATTGTGAATGCCCAACATAAGACCTCTAGGCTTCTAGAATTATCATTTTTCCTTTTCTCATAAATCCTCATCTCTGTGTCATGACCTCTGTTGTCCTTCTCTTAAACCTTTTGAGGAAACTAGCTCTGACCCTTAAATCTACCAAATCTCTATAATTTAGAAGATATTCACAAAGGTCCTACCAGGTTTTAAATTGCTATGAATCATGGTTAACGGGAGAGGGGAAACTGTTTGAATTCACAGATCTATCTCTCACCTTGACAATTAATAATCAAATGAGACTTTGATCAAATTACATTTTTACCTTTCAGATATTTGGACTGCTTATATGGTCAATATTATTTCCTGTTCAGTTAGCATATATTGCCCATGAACAAGAATTTAATCTTGTTTTTGTTTTTTTCCATAAATTCCTTTTAACTGGCTTCCTTCCTAAGGTCAGAAAAATAATGTAAGGGCTTCTGAAATCCTTTAATCACATCTGAAATCTTCTGACTTGCTTCAGCATAGCTCACAGGTTGACAATATAATTCCACAGTAATGTTTTGGGATCTTTAATGATACCTGAGCTATTTTCTTATAAATACAAATAGGGAGTTAACCAGAAAGCTCTTGCAATGGCTTTCAGCCCATTACTGTCAATGGCACTTTGTGATTGTAAGAACCTTCCATTGGTGATTCTGCAGTTCAATACATACCCAACTTCTAGTCTCAGCAAATCTATCATGTTAACTATGAAGTCAAGAAAACTTTATACTAACAATAAATCCTTCAGACCACATCTGCAACTTTACATTTAGTCAGCCACTCAGCAAATATGAATTGAATTCCTTCCATGGTCCTGGCAAAATTCTAAGAGCTGGATGAACACAGGTAAATATAAAAAGCCCTGATCCGAAGAAGTTCATGTTGTGCTTGGGGAGGACAGGCATGTAAATAGATAAGATTCTTTCAGATGCTGTTACGTACCTAAATGGAAATCATGTGGTAGTGCCTGACTGAGACTTGCTTAGGGAAAGCCTTTGAGAGAAGAGATACTTGGCCTGAGATTGGCAGGATGGGAAACAGGTGTGAAAGGCTCAGGGCAGGGTGCTCCAAGGAGGAGCAACAAGTAAAAATCTCTAAAATGGGAATGAGCTTAGGGAGTGACTGAAAACCAGCAAAAATCCCCAACATAGATGAAATGTAATCCATGGGGAAAATAAGGGAATGAATACTCCAGAGATTGATGGGATTTTGTGGGTCATCATAAGGAGGCTATATTTTATTCCAGTTCATTCTTGGAAGTCATTGCAAGTGTTTAATCATGGGATGATGACGTTTGTTCAATCTTTAAATTCATCACCCTAGATGCTGTGTGTGCAAGAGAATACTAGTCACAACGTGGATGCTGGGAAACTAGTCATGAGGCTGATGGAGAAATCCAGGAGAAAGATGACGATGATGGCTTGGCTCAGGGTGGTAGCATTGGAAATAAAAGCTTTTGAGGTTCAGGTGACATACTGGAGGTACAGTCAGTAAGATTTACTTTTGGATTGGAATCTGGTTATAATGAAAGAGGAAAAAAATAAAACTGAGTCTTAGTTATGGTGCCTAATGGAGTAAATGGGAAAGAATTGTGGAGGAGGGAATTCTGGAAACAGAAGAAAGTCTGTGGCCATGTCTTGGCCATGTTGATTGATATGGAGATGCCTGCTAGACGTTCAAGTAGAGACTAAGTAGATATCGACATGAGTCTGGGAGTCTGGAGCTCAGCAGAGAGATTGGGCTAGAGATGGATTCTTACCTGGGAGAAAGGGCAAACACGCAAGAGGACATAGCTGAGGATGGACTAGCAGAACAAGCCAGCATTCCATGACTGTACAGAGGATTCCAGAGAGGAACCTAAAATGTTGAGACCTGTGAAACAGCAACAAAACAAAACAAAACAAAACAAAACAAGGCAAGGTTGTTGTGGTTACTGCTTTGTCTGAAAACCTCAAGAAAAGAAAGGGTTTCAAACGCAGGAAACAATCAACCTTGTCAAGTGCTGCTAAGAGGCCGAGAAAATGAGGAAGGAAAAGGAACCATTTGGCAAGACATAGGCCACTGGAATGTGGGAGGGAGGTGCAGGGAGGGGCAAATTAAAAGGAGAGATGGTAAATAATTGGGATCCAGGAGAAGGTAGTGTTTGGACAATGAGGTCACCACTGGGGGATTCTCACTAGGGGGCAACAATAACCCTTTTTGTGGGTGATTAGAATGACAAAGTCTAGGGGCAAAACTCCAGTTTTAGAAGCAAGAGCAAGGGCTGTAGAACCAAACAGCCCAGACCAAATCCTATGAATGAGAAACTGGGATTGGTCGGACTCGTGGAACATGCGACGCTTTTGTCCCAAGGCATCCTAAAATACCCGTGTGACTTCTGACCTACACAGAGTTAATCTGCCTGGTTGGCTAAGCTCCTCTCCCTTCCAGCATGAGTCCTCCTTGAGACCCCCTTCCAATGATGAGCTATCAAAGCGGATATATGCCCAACTAGAGGAGCACCAGTCTTTGAGCAAGAAGATATGAGAAGAAAAAGAAGTAAGGTATAAATCAAGAATGGCAGTATAAGGTGGAAAGCAGAAAATGGCATCACAGCAGGTGCAGATAATAGGCTATGGGGAGACTTGATAAGGTCCCACTTGAGCAGAGACGAGGAAGAAGCAGAAATCTGGACCTCAGCCTCTGGTGACAGGGGCCCTCTCGTGTGAGGTAACTAACTGGTGAGAAGAGACCCAGTGGTTTGAGATCCATTAGATTAGTAGGCCTGGTATTTGAGAAAAGCTTCAATTTTCAGGTTGGAAAAGTAAGTGTTGGTGGAATTGCAGAAAACCTGAATGTCAGGTTGGGAGACGTGGATGGTATTTGCTAAGAATGAGAGCCCAGGAAGGTTTGTGAACAAGCAGGTGATGTGATGGTCAGAATGCTAAAAGCATAAAGGGAAATTAGCCAAGCACTCAGCTTAGAGACTATTACAATCTGCCGGGCCAGATGTGCTCATAGCTTTCAAATAGATTGTATAGTTTCAAATAACGTGCTATAAGAAGACTGTGCAGCAGGGTTTTTGTGAAAATAGCTTTCCTTTCTTTTTCCTTTTTCCTTCCTTTGGGTGATGGGGTCGGGGAGGATTGCTATTCTCCTGGAGAAAGAGGACATGCAATGCCTTCTAAACACCTTACTCGAACCAAACTAAGCTAATTTGGAAGGAAAAGGAGGAAGTCCCTCCCCCTCTTTTTTTTTTTAATAAAAAATTAAACATTTCTCTCTAGCCCAACTTTTTATCCTGGTGATATCCCCTATGATTCTGTAGGCTTGAAGCAATAGTAATTAAATATTTAATTCGGCAAAACGGAATGACTAGAAAATATTACACTTAAAATCTCTGGTCACACCCTAATGCCATTTAGATGAAGACATAAAGGAGGGTGTTATTCATGTCTAACCATGGTTTCCAGAGCCCGAAGGAGACTTGAAGGATGTGACGTCACACTTAACCAACACTTGCGAGTCAGAGCTTGATTTTAGCTGCCTGGAAACTTAAAATTGTGTTTGCAGGCCTGGGGCAGGGTTCAGCCAATTTGGGATGAGTGGCTGCAACAGAAGAAATGTCTTCCTTTGCACAGACTCATATAGGAGAGAACTCGTTCTAGAAATACTGTAAAAACAGACTTACCAAATTGGGCAATCCTTCCTTGCCTTGGGACAGTGATTCTGGAGTTTTTTCGTTTGCATAGTACATTTTCCTCTTTTCTGCACATCTCCAAACGTTGCCCTAGGATTTCTTTTCTACTTTAGCTATCTTGTATTCCCACGTTGACAAAACATTTCAATGATTATAAAATGCCTTTTTGGGGGATTGTAGAAGCCTTTGGGAATTTAATATCTTCTTAAAGAAAATAACACTGAACTGCTAAGGAAGCAGAAGTTTAAAACTGACTGAAAATTTTTTTCACAAGTGTCTGGAAATTTTCTTTAAAAATATGATAACAGCAAGACATCTAATACTTTTTCATAAATTTCTGGAAATTTTACTATAAAATATAAACCCAGCAAGGCTTCAGAAACATCATTCCAAGCCAGGCAAAGTTCCTCATACAGTTTCTCCTTTTTTTCCCCTCCTCTTTATACGTCTCAATAAAAAGTAACCTTTGCACCAAGAAACAGCACTTTCAAACATCCTGAGCACATCTGTGCATTTATAGAAAGATAGAACAGGAAGATAACTTGTGCATCACTAAAACCTGGTGGTATCAGAACTGTGGATAAATTGAAAAATGAAAAAAAATTCCTGAGAGTGATTCCAAATCAAATACTAAAAATTCAGAAATAGGATTTCCAATTGGAGTTATGCCAAATTTAGCCATATTGGATACATTCATTACCAAAAGTGTAGCTAATACAGCCACCAACTGGAAAGTGATTTTCAGCACAATTTTGATCCAGGGTTTCACTTACGAATTTGCAAATCATTTGCATTTATCATGGGCCAGCATTGTGGTTTGTATCGTACTTTCTTAGAAATATCACCCTATCCTGTCTGCCTTTCTCTCTCCCTATCTCTCTATTGCATAGCTGTCCGCCTCCCAAATTCATTACCAAGGGGAAGACCGTGTGTCAAGTGATATATTTCTGGTTCATTTAGTATTTTTTCATATGCCCTCTTTATGCCCATTTTTCTTTAGAGATTGTTTTAATTAAATTTTATGTTCCTCTTCTATTACTACTTATTTTCCCTAAATTAGGTGAAGAATATAATTTTCAATTTTAAATGGGAAGTATATCATGAGAAATAAAATGGATTTTTCTCAAAAGCATATATCGAGTAAGAAAAACAGAGGAAAACACCCAAACCTCTGAAAACTTAGATGGGGTGAGTGGGGGCGAGAACAAAGAATACATTGTTACTTGTTCTCAGACAAGTCACCTTGTGAACAATTATGAAACGAAGGCTTAGAGGCTGCCATTTGGAAACTCACTCAAAGCAAGTTGTAGTTATAACTCTGTGAACTCGGAGCTTCGTTTCTTACCATTGAACGTTTTGGAGGGCATCTCACTTATCCTCATTTTATTTCCCTTAGATATAGAAAAAGTCTTTGAAAAGAATCTTAGAACAGACCAACTGATAGGAAATCAAAGATTTTAATCTGTTAACCTTTCTGAAATGCAAAAACAATGTTGGTGAAAAGCAAAAAGTAGAGGTCTTAAGACATTTAGACTTTGCTTCTAATGATCTGTCCCATTACTTACAAAGTGTCAGAAATACAAGTAAGAATACCCACACCTTGCTGGGATGGTCTGAGGATTAAATATGGTAACATCTATAAAGTGGCTCACATACAGAGTATAAGATCCATGGCACGTGGGGAAAAAAAAAAGAGAGAGAGAAGGCTCTTTCCTTCCCTTCCCTCCCCAACCCAACCCTCATGCCCATGTATGAAACACTACTTAAAAATTTTCCTGAAATACATTTACATGCTAGGGACATGACAAAGCATTTCAATTTAAGTCAGAAACTCATTTCTGAATGCATCACAGGAATATACCAGTAACATTATTCTAATGTCTTAGGGTATCCTCAGATGACCTCAGAAAAGGGGAAACGAGGACTGTGATGGCTCACCAGCACTCTTCGTGGATCTTCGTTAATGAGAGGACATTCATTACCGGGTAATTACATGCCTGTATTACGTGTTATGCT
This sequence comes from Callorhinus ursinus, assembly GCF_003265705.2. Classification (NCBI taxonomy): domain Eukaryota; kingdom Metazoa; phylum Chordata; class Mammalia; order Carnivora; family Otariidae; genus Callorhinus; species Callorhinus ursinus. Next base: position 58,619,149 of record NW_027397066.1, on the reverse strand, counting down.
GCTCCATCGTCATTTGTAGATTCTGCCCCCACACCATGTCATTCTGAGCATGATATACGACCTAAAAATCAATAATATGAATCAACGGTGGAGACATTGAATAGGAATTTGAATAAATATAGTTAAAGATGCTAACCCATAACCTCTCATGGAACAGTCACTCGTATGTCCTAAATAGTGGTCTGATTTCACTAAATGCTAAATTTCTATTTTCATAGTTGGCAGAATTCTCAGGAACAACCTCAAGTAGACGCCTCAGGCTCCTCATAAATGATACAGCCAAAGGATCAGTCCGGGGGCCGCAAACAGGGTTTTCTCTCCTCTTGTCTCCCTCCCCCGTTCCTCAGGACACACTTCATTTTCCCTGTGTCCCTTTTGATGTTAGGTTATGCAACACACAGGACATCCACAGTTGTTTTCTTGCAGCAAATAGCATCTTATTATATTGGTTAGGGAACAACAGAGCAGGGACTTGAAAGCTCTAAGAGTAAAGCTAAGGACTGAGTTGGCTAAGCTGGAGCAGAAGCAGATGAGGAGAAAGACGACATAGTAAGAAAAAAGAAACCAAGGGGTCCTGGAACAGGACCCATGTCTCACCAGGAAGAGGAACAAAGCCAAACGAATGACAGAGGGAAATGGATGTAAATGATGCCGGATTGGGCCATAGGAAAGCAGAGAGAACAACTGTGGTCCAAAATGGAATTAGAGTCACACCTGGAGGATACATATGACTTATACGAGGTGAGAAGAAGAGTAAAGTAGAAGACAGTGGATCCATGTGTTCATTCCTCAAGTACTTATTAACTGCTCCCTGTGGACAGGGATTCTTCTGGACCCTGAGCATTCAACAATGAGCCCAACAAAACCCTTAGCCTCATGGGGTTACCTCCTAAAAGGGGGATACAGTGACTGTGTAAGATAAATGAGTAACAATATATATAATTAGATGCCGAAAGGTATGAAGAATAAAAATAAAGCAGAAAGGGAATAATGAGGGCTAGGGGAGGACAGCAGGGAGTCATGATGTCCTTCCAGATGGCCCGAGAAGGCCTCAGTGGGGAGGTAGCATTAGAAGAAAAGTCTGGAGGAGGTGAATGAGCAGGCTGCGCAGGTAGCTGGCTGGGAGCAAAGGGGACAGCAGGGTCACAGCCCTGAGGCAGGTGCATGCCTCTAAGAGCGGAGGAAGCCAGTGTGGGGAAACGAAGCAGGAAGGACAGCAGAAGCTGAGGTTCCTGACATCGTGGCCAGAGCGTGCAGGATCTCAGAGGCCGTTGTGAGACTCCGGCTTGCCCACTTATGACAGGAGAAGCCACTGAAGGATACTGAGCACATGAGTACCTGGGTCAGTCTGGCTGTCGTGTTAGGAGCAGGCTGAAGGGGGGACAAGGATGAAGCAGAGAAATTATCAAGGAGCTGATAGTTCAGGGTCGAGATGATGGTGCCTTGGGCCTAGGGGGCAGTAGTGGAGGTTAAAAGGAAAAGGTCAGATTCTGCATATATTTTGACGGAAGAGACAATGAAACCACATTTTGGTGGGGGAGGGGAAGGGTCTGAGACTCTAGTGACCCTTATTTTGTGTCATATTTTGAATTGACCAAATTGAGGACTGATCAGTTACCTTCTGTAACCCAGAGCACCTTTCAGGCCCCGGTATCCACTTATTAATGGGAGCTCCAGGTGGTAAAATAAAATATTGAAACACTTACACAAACACCAGACTTAAAGATAGCATTTCTCAAAATGGGGTCCATGGGCCATCCACCCCCCAATCAGACAATTTGGTAACACTGCAGATCCTGGGTTAACCAGGTCATTCTGATGCATACTCCAGTCTAAGAACCACTGCCAGGAGGAGGAAGGGATTAACGTTTGGGAACTTCTGACCACCTGAAATAAACAAAAGCCAGGGGAAATTATAAAGAGTTGTCAGTTGTCAGAAATTATAAGAATACCACTGACCACCTGTGATACCCAACGTGTCACAAATCTACCAAACACTTCTAATCATTTATTCTCTGGACAGGGAGTCATTCAGCTCCCACTCCATACTAGGTGAACGAGACAGAAATTACAAGCTTATGAAGGGATTTTTGTTTCCCTGCACAGAAATACATGAAAAATAATGGAAATTACTAGGAAAATAGAACCTGCTTAACGGAAATTTTGGCTTCAGCCAATTTCTTGAGAGCTACATATGATCAATAAAATAAGAGGTCGTGATATTAATAGTGTAGCAGCAATATAACATTTATGTCTTACTGCTGAATGAGAATTCTCTGAGTTTAGAAATTTCCCTGGGTGAAGGGTGTTGGCAGAAGTCAGCTTCATGCTCAAATGACTAAGTTTCCAGCTGCTGTTTCACTGCCTGGGGTCATCACTGCTCTGGTGCGACACATGGTAAATATTCTAAGTGAGCTGAGTTTAAAAAAATGGTTCCATCTGGTTGCTTTCAAAGTACTTTCACTTCAGGTCCTAGGCTGAAATCAGGGAACTTTAGAGGTGAGTAAATGCCAACCGTGTACTTGAAAAAGGTTCAAATCCGGTGTGAGAATGCAGATCAGATATCATTCTCAGAATGGTAACTTTTTCTCCTGCTTGGGAATCTAACACAGACCCTTGCAGTGGCAGACCACCAGGCATGTGTGCATTCCCAGCCTCAGTAAATAGCTTTAATTAGCATGATGTAATAACATTTAGCCGAAAGTGCATTATTCCAAACAGTGTCTTTTTCCAAGCATGTTGCCCAGGCACCCTTTGCTGAAACAAAGGAATCAGCCACCTGCACCTCTGAGCACAAATTCAGCACAAAGAGCCAGTGTTCTAGAGGCTGCTTCTACCTGGCCAGGAGAGCCAGAGGGCAATGTTTGCCCAGTTTCCATGGCCAGGGTCTTCTCTCGATCAGAGGAACTGGAGCAAACACTGCGTGCCCCAGCGTGCTCTGCAGGTAGGCTTAGGAAGAGGGCACCACTCTCCTGAAGTCCACTGGACTGTCTTTAACAAAGGATAAGAGAACCCTCCCTGATATATTTGTTTTAAGGAGCCAGGATATTAAAATAAATCAGGGACCAAAAGTTCAAAACCTGTTTGGGACCATCTCCTTTAAACATGAGAAATTTTTTTCTATGTGAGGATTGTTTCCAAAAATTTATTTTAACATTTCCATTATTAGGTTTGATGACCTAATGAAAACAACAGGAATTTTCATTATGAAAATTGGATATCACGTTAGTTACTATGTCAAAAAATGCTCAATAATGTTCCCCCAGATACATGAAAAAGGTCATTTATTAAGCTTTCTTTATATCAAATATTTTTCAATGAGCATTGACAGTCATGAAGCATACCAATATGACCGTTATTCCCAATAAAATTTACTTAGTCCACATTTACCTATTTTATCACTTTGGTCAGCTAAAAAATAAGATCATCTATCTCTCCAAGATACACTGAAAATATTTCAATAGAAAATCTGATAAAATCAAAATTCAGAGATGAAAAAAACATTAACTTATGGAATTTACTTGAATTTCTGGATATGTCAGTTGGTGACACTGGTGAAAGACTTTTTTTCCCCTCTAAAAATATGTCAGGGGGCACCTGGGTGGCTCAGTCCATTAAGCACCTAACTCTTGATTTCGGCTCAGGTTGTGATCTCAGGGTCATGAGATCGAGCCCCACATCAGGCTCCACACTCAGCTCAGAGTCTGCTGCAGATTCTCTCTCTCTCCCTCTGCCCCATCCTCCTGCTTGCGCGCTCTCTCTCTCAAATAAATAAATAAATAAAATCTTAAAAAGAATAGGTCAGGATTTAATTTTCTATATTTTCTTCCCAAAATAATTGCTGAGAACATACCATGAGCCAGAAGTTGTACTAGAAATGAGTATGGAATTTTTTTTTTTTTTTTTTGCAAAAACAGAACAAGAGATGCCTGAAGCTACAGATTTCCAATTTGAGCCTTCACCAGAATCACCTGGAGGGCTTGTTACACGAAAGACAGCAGTGCCCCATTCCCAGATTGTGACTCAGTAGGTTTGGATTGGAGTGAGCATTCCCATGTCTTAAGTTCCCAGGTGGTATAGGTTCTACTGGTCTGGGAATCACACTTTGAGAACCACAGGTCTGAAGGCCTGATAACAAACTAAGCTAAGTGTATAACAAACTAAGCTAAGGAAAGAGACCCTTTAGAGAATACGGACCTAGTCTAAGGAGGGCGCGTTCCCTGAGATCTGAACAAAGAGGGGGCAAACTAGTTTAAGAGAGTGAGCGGGAGAGCATTCCTGACATGGGGAGACTGCTTGAAATCCTTATGGCCAGAGGGAGCTCAGAGTTCCAGCAAGTAAAAGTACCCAGTGTGGGTGAGGGACAGGACACAGAGAAACGCATCTCTTAAAAGTATGTTAGGCAAAGCAAATGCTACGGTGTGTTCTCTGTGCTCTGTATAGAGTGTGGAGTAGATGGAGGATGCCCAGAAGAGAAACAAGGAGGTCACTTAATATATATCCTTTCTTTTTCTTTTTTTTTTTAAGATTTTATTTATTTATTTGACAGAGAGAGAGAGAGCACAAGCAGGGGGAGCAGCAGACAGAGGGAGAGGGAGAAGCAGGCTCCCTGCTGAGCAGGGAGCCCGATGCGGGACTTGATCCCCAGACCCTGAGCCGAAGGCAGCCGCTTAACGACTGAGCCACCCAGGCGCCCCAATATATATCGTTTCAAATGTAAAGGAGAATCAGTGGTCAGAGTCATGGCAGCATCACAGAAGAGCGAGGAAAGCGCCTGTGTACCAGGAAAGCTCCTGTTGTGAGCTCCTGCTCAGGGACGTGGCCAGACACTCTGGTAGCAATCCCAATGGTCCAAGAGGCTATTGATGAATTAACAGAATAGAGAGCTCATTTCCCCATCCCTAGGGAACAGGGGGCCTTGGGCTCAGGAGGCAAGGTAGCCCTCCTCAGCAAGCACAAAAGCCTCGTTCTGTTCGTACACAAAGGGTGTTATTTGACAGTGAGCCATGTCTGCTCCAATCATGACCAGAGTTGCATGGCACACTTGTGTTTACTTGTCAACCGGTTTAAAAAATGTATAAGGCTTGGGCTGCGACCAAGATGGCCGGGAGACTCGCCACCTTCCTCAAGGATGCCTGGGCCAAGGAGCCGGTGCTGGTTGCGTCCTTCACCATCGGGGGCCTCGCTCTAATTCTGCCCACCCTCAGCCCCTTCACCAAATACGCCACCATGATCAACCAGGCCACGCCCTACAACTCTCCAGTGCCCCTCCGAGATGATGGGAACATGCCCGACGTGCCCAGCCACCCCCAGGACCCCCAGGGCCCAAGCTTGGAGTGGCTGAAGAACTTGTGAGCACCCCCGGTGACATGGAGGAGGCCCCTCCCCTGAGCCAATAAAATGCGAAGAGTGACCCCAGGGGGGGAAAAAAATGTATAAGGCTTGGATTCGACAAACCTGAAATGAAAGTTTGACACATGGGAGAATGAGAAGCAAGATCGCAGTACAAGCTATATACCAACCCAGTTGCTCCGTTCCCTCATCTCTATACCCAGCCGTGCAGCAAATCCAGCTGGCTCCCCCCCTCCAAAAGCCAAGCCCTTCTCCCCATCTAGTCCAAGCCCCCATTATGTCTTGCCTGCGCAACTGCGGCAGCCTCCTTATTGGGCTGCCTGTTCCATTTCCCGTCCCGATAGCCACTGCCCCCCGGCGGCCAGGAGGGCCCTTTACAGTGTGAGGCTCAGCATCCTGCTTAAAGCCTCTGAGGTTCCTATTACAGACTCCTTACCATAAGGGGGCTCTAAGGCCCAATGTGATATGGCCTGGAGGACCTTTAGAACCTCATCTTTAACCACTCTTCACTTCTTTCTCTCCTTCAAACATGCCAAGCTTAGTCTTGCACACAGGGCAATGCATCTCTTGCTTGGGACCCTCTCCTTAACTCTTGACACGGCTGGCTCCTTCCCATGACTGTGGTTTCAGTTTACTATGGCAGTCCTCCGGATGGCCCCCTCTGACATGTCTGCCACCGTGCATTGCATCACAGGATCCTGTTTTATTGTGCTCCCAGTATTTATCCTTGTGTCAAATTAGCATATTTCTGATTTTGCTCTTTTGTTTTCTTGTGTCTTCCTCCTACAGACAGGAAGTCCCGTCACTGCAGGGGCTTCCTTGGCTGTATACCCTGCAGTACCCCCAGCATCTGTTACATTGTCTGTTACATAGTAACCCCTCAAATTTTTGCTGATCATGCATGAGTATGGAAATAGTCAACCTCAGAGAACTAAATCAGGACCTCAGTGTTTTGACATGCGCTACCCTTCAATACTGTTTCACATCTAGGGGCAAAGTGATGACACCAGGGCTTCTCTTTGATGTCCATGCAGATTTCCTGGGTATCTTGGTTAAAATACAGATTTTAATTTCTAACGAGATGCCTCCCGGGTGTTCAGACAACGCTGGGACAGGAGTCACTCTATTTAAATCTTGTTGTAGACATAATAACGGCCTCCCAGAGATGGCAACATCCTAATCCCCCGAACCTGCGAATATTTCACGTTGCATGGCAAAGGGGAATTAAGATTACTCATCAACGACCTTAAAATAGATTATCTAGATGGGCCCGATGTAATCCCGAGGGTCTTTAAATATGGGAGGGGAGGAGAGCTCTGTGAGGAGAGTCTGTGTCAGAGCAAGGCTGCTGAGAACGGTCATTGCTGGCTTTGAGATGGAAAGGGGGCCAGGACCAAGGAATGAGGGCAGGCTCTGGAAATGAGAAAGCAGGGCAAGTAAATAGGGTCTCTGATTCACAGCCCTAACTCTATTCACACACCGGTAGCTGTCCTCTCCAGAATATTCAGCTGCAACAAGAAAGGGGACTATTTCATCAAAGTGGAGGTAGTTTCAAGTCCTTACTTTGAAATAGAAATATAAAAACTGGTGCTGATTTGTGAACAGTATGAGGGCTGTGAACCAGAGACCCTATGTCCCTGTGTTTCAGGCCAGAGAAGACAATTGTAGCGCATAGACTTCCTTCCTTCTCTCTTCCCTGTCCACACACTACTCGGCTGCCCCTAGCAATTCAGCTGCGTGTGATAACAGAAAACGGGGTCTGATATGGGAGCAGCTCATTGCAGCTGCCAACTGGAATAACAGGTCGTGAATTTTGTTAAAGCTTTTTCATAAAAGTCCTTAAAAGCCCAACCCTAGAGGAAAAGGGAAGAGATAAGTATCTTCCCTCATCTGAGGTTGTTGGAAAACACGCTAGTGGGTTAAAATTTCAAATACTGAGATTTACCCTTAGAAAGGGATTCTCTTAAAAATCAGATGTCAGATCTAGAGCACACGCCTGTTTTCTTCAGAAGCACTGGCATTTTAACGAAAGATACACTCCTTCGCCTCTCCCTTTTTATCCCCTCCTTTAGGTCTTATCCACATCTAGTGACATTATTCTGTGTAGCTAAAGCCCCTCTCTTCAACAGTAGAGTTCATCATCAAGAAAACCACTTTGGGCATTTTTCTTTGTTTTGTATCCACCAGCAAGCTATCACTTCAAGTTTCTTTGTAATACTACAAAATTATTCCTGAGTCTTTAATCCTTGTGCTCTTACCTGAGTTCTCGGGGTTGAGGACCCGAGAGGAGCTGACACTTCTACCCACTAATGGCTCTGGGCCAGTTTTTGCAGGGCTCACCAGGAAAAGATGAATGCCCAGAAAATACAGAAGTCCAAAATGGCCAAAAGCAGCCGAGGGGCCATTGTGGGGGAGGAGAGGCACGTCTGGTTATATTACCTTATTGATCAGATTTGTAGTGGAGTTCATGCAACTCCCAGGTCGTTTTCATTAGGGGTTGTCAACAGTGAAGAAGGAGTTGGGTCTTAGGATAGAACTGTTTGGGAGAACAAAGCAAACAAATCACAGGCGCCCTCATCCCGACCCCCAGCAATAATTACCGATACTTTAGCAGAATTACCAAAAATGTTAGAAACCCTTCCTCTTTGAAAAGGGCAGCCGTTTCAAAGGAAGTCAGGAGAGGTAGACAAATTCGGGGCTCCCAGATCATTCAGCGTTTGCATTTTTACTGTCATCAAGATAGACCTCTTCTTCCCAACTTCGCTGTTTTCAAACGGTGGAGCCCACCCCCTTCATTTGCAATGGAAATGTGACGAACCTACTTGGCCCGCTGAGGAAGGTGTCTATGCAAAGGTTGAAAGGCAGTCTTCTTTCTTCATGTGAACCAGAAGAGGAGGCCACAGGCAAAAAGACCGGGAGCTGTAGCGGCTGGTAGGAGAGCAGCTGCAGAAGTTTGCCATTTTAATTCCAGGATTCAAGTTGACAGTAATGAAGGATAAAGTGGATTACAAGAATTCTGCAACCTTTTGCAGACATCACGTAGACGTCACGCAGACGTCACGCAGACGTCAGTAACGTGAAATGACGTGTTGTCTTGGCAAATGGCTTCGCGATAAGGCTCTACTTACTTTTTTCTGTGGTCCTAGTTCCTGGTTCCACCCTTTCCAAAAACATACAGGAGTTTATGTTTCGCTTTTATGGAAGCAAAACTGTGACATTATACATGCTTTATGCACTAAAGTTGGGGAAGTAGACAGAACTACAACCCATAAAATAGATCATCGTTTTGATTCCCAGCACATGGTCCCAGCTGGGTCACCTTTACATGCTTCACTCATTGTTATTTTATTAAAAACATAGTAAGTTTTAAATTCAGTTTTTTAACCTAACACGAAATTGTTGATCTCATAGCTCAAATTTAACCTTAGGAACAAAATCCATGTGTGCTGGGAGAACCAAATGCATAAGACAGCAAGTTAGCATTTTTATTCTGCCTCAATTTTTCATCTCTTTGAAGATATTTTTTCAAATGTCTCAGGTTCCTGCTCCTAAACATGGCAATATGCCCAAGAGAATATTGTTTCTAATGCTGTGGTCACAATGCAGTTCAGTGGCTGCCTGATCTGGACCCTGGACATTTTTCAGCAAGTCTCCATGAGGCAGAAGTCACATAAACTCAGGAAGCACAGCTGTGGCCAAATACGCCTTCCTAGGCTAAGCTGGGCTGTATTTTTCTCTGGTTTATTTCGTGTCATGTGGCAGCTTCTGAAGTTTGTGTTGGGTCACATTGTACAACAGTATTTCTGGTTTACCTTTATTGGGTCCAAATAGTAAGAATCGCTTCGCAAAGAGTGGGACAGGGTTTTTGGTTTCCAGGAAAGGGATCGGATATCCACTTAATTACACTGTATATCATTACTAAAACAAGAGCGAGAATTCTTATTACAACTAAAATTTGACATCCATTCTATCTATGGATGCAAGGCATAACTCCGTTCCATCCATCATGCTGTCCCATGTCCATGAATATTACAGTTTTATAAGATCAAATAAAAATGTTTCTTCCGGGGGCACCTGGGTGGCTCAGTAGGTTAAGTGACTGCCTTCAGCTCAGGTCATGATCCCAGGGTCCTGAGATCGAGCCCCACATCGGGCTCCCTGCTTGGCTGGAAGCCTGCTTCTCCCTCTCCCACTCCCCCTGCTTGTGTTCCCTCTCTCGCTGTGTCTCTCCCTGTCAAATAAATAAAAATCTTAAAAAAATTGTTTCTTCCGGCCAGCTAAATAGCATGATAAGATTGAGGAACTCATTTCTTGCTAAGTCCATTATTAATGGCAGAAGTTCAATGTGTGGGTAATTCCCATCTGCTGAGCAGCTACAATTCAGACCACAAAGTACAAAGTACACCTAAGCATTTTACAGTTAATTCTGGATCCACTATTGCTCATAAAACCAAGCTGGGAGCCTTAAAGGAACAGGAGCCCTGAGCCCTCTTCTGCATCCTTGCCCTGCGTCTGTCATCCCCATGTGAAGTCTCTTGTGGTTAGCACTCTTCACGAGCTGCCGTGAATAATTCTGGGTGTCCATCAGCCTCTGTCAGGATCTGATCTCTGCACTGCCAGTGCACAGTGCCAGCTTCTGTCTTGAGAAGCTTATTCTTCTAGCCCTTCATCTAATTAGAAGTTTGCCAGTCCTCAGTTTTCTTAAAACATTATCCGTATCAGGGCACCTGGGTGGTTCAGTCAGTTAAGCAGCTGCCTTTGGCTCAGGTCATGATCCCAGGGTTCTGGGATGGAGCCCCGCATCGGGGCTCCCTGCTCAGCGGGGAGCCTGCTTCTCCCTCTGCGTCTGCCCCTCCCCCTGCTTGTGCGTGCGCTTGTGTGTGCTTGCGTGCTCTCTCTCTTTCTCTCTCTCAAATAAATAAATAAATCTTTAAAACACTATCCAAATTATATACTGTTCGATGTTTTTTTTAAACCTTGTTATATATTACGATGCAGTATTTCACGTTCCACAAAACCAAGCTTTCACAAAGTCAATTTCTTATGTATCAAACATATAGTGTATAGGCTGTTTGAACCTTATGTCTATTTCTTGGGCATCCCTGTGGCTTCTAGACTTCACAGATTTGTAAACTGAGAAGATTGTATGTGAAATCCATTTCTTCTCACCCATTTTATAGCTTTGTTAGGGCAGCTGAATAGTTGCTTAGCAGTCTGATCAAAGCTGGATGGGGAACATTTTGGTGGCTGAGAGGGAAAGATACCCAGATGCTTGTTTCCTTTCTTGAGGGGAGGAAGGTCCATATGTAACATTTAAGCGGATCCAGAAAATCTGTTACAGTCACCATTGACAGGGCACAGTGTATATTAAATCACTGCCCCCTTTGCTGACTAGGGACTGCCTAGATAACGCTTTTGTGGTTACCTTCCGATGCCCTAAATCATGTAATCCCTTTACTTATTTTAGGGCCCATCTAGACTTCATTCCCTTCTGTACATGTGGGACACTTGAGCACCTTTCCATGGAACACAGCCTTGCCTTGCCCCTGAGCCTCCACCCCTGTACAGTTGCAATAGTCCCACTCATCTCCGCTGCCATCTTGTCCTGAAATCTGTCTCCTGTAAGTTCCCTGGTGGCCCTGATCATCATGTCTTTCTTTGGCCTAGAACTTTCAGTGTTCAGTAGCTGCCGCCTCCCTGCAGGGTAGAATTTTAAGCTTCTTAAAATGGCTCACGAGGTTCCTGCCTGCTTCTTCAGCTCATTGCTCACCACTGCCCATTTGCATGTTCTACTCTTAGAATCCGGACGCTCTGAGCTTTCTCCACAAAAGCTATAGAAATAGCCCCATGTCCTTGTGAACGTTCTCTTTGCCTGGTAAGCTCCTCACACTCTTCATGTTTAATTCCCCCCTCCAGAGTTCACTGTAGGCCACATCTATTCTTGAAGCTCTCACCCATCCTCAGAGTATGACTGAAACCCCCGGATTGGGCTCACACGGTGACTGATGAGTGCCTGAGTGAATGGCCATTCACTATTAGAAGACACAGGCAGACACGGATGATCAACTTGACAATCACTCTTCACATCCTGTGACTTCAGTGCCAACAAGTCAGATTAACATGTTGCAGGCTAGGTTTTATTAGCAGGGTTATATTAGACCCGTTGTTTCATCTGATACACCAAAAATCATCTTCAAAAGTTCCTCTGGTAAGGTATATACAATTAAAATGTAATGCTGTTTTAATATTTGCAATGCATTCACGTTTGCTATACTTGTTTACATAACTTGTGAGCTTCCTTCCTAATGCCTCACTTTATCCCAGCCCTTCATTTTACTGAGCTCTACTACTCTTCCACACTCCGGAATCCTTCAAAGTGCCATTAATATTCAGTCAGAGAGATCCTGCCTGTGGTAAGAAAAATATGGACAACTTCTGTGGTATTCACTACCCTGTGTTATACTTGGGAGGGGTTGGCCGACTTTCTCTGTAGAGGGTCAGATAATAAATATTTTAGGCTTTGTGGGTCATGTGGTTTCTGTCACAACTACTCAACTCTGCAGTTACAGCAGAAACGCAGCCACAGATAATAAGCAAACAAATTAGTGTGGCTACATTATAATAAAACTTCATTGATAAACACAAATAGCCCAGGACCACAGTTTGCTGACTCCCTGGGTCATCTGGAGACTTTTTTCTGTGGGGGAAGATTTAGTCAGGTTCTGTTCAGGTACAGAAACATTTTCCAAGTGGCTTGATCTCAGAGAATATCTTCTAATCATACATGGTCCTGAAAGTAAATACTTTGAAAGATACTTGTAATGTATCTTATTGTGCAGTTTTATCAGAAACAGAAGCTGAGGGAATAAGATTATATAAAAATTCATTTGCCTTAGTAACAACCATCACAGCTCAGCATATCAGAAGTTGCATCCCAAGTGAACCAGAAATTTCTATATGCTGCCCTGGTACTCAATATGAAAGCTATAAAAGCGTTCATGCTCCTTACCAGTACAATAATTTCTAAAAAATGACTCCAGGGGAACAAGTCCCTTGTGTGTGCAATGATATTTAGAAGAGAAATATTCATCAACACTGAAATTCTAAAGTAACTCAGTTGGGAATGGAACCATAGCATGGAAGAATTTTGTAGAATGTTTTTTGAGGTGATTGTGTGAAGTATATGGAAACTTGGAAATGGTCACATTAAAATTACAATGCCAGATGGAAAGAGTACATTTACATGATCTCAAGCATAAAAATCAATATACATGAATTCTGTCATCCAGTGTTCAATAAGTATTTATTGATTAGGAGCCTACTGTGAACAAGTCTCTACTCTAGCACTGGGAAGACAATAGTGAATAAAATAGACCAAAATTCCCGCCCTCATGGAGCCAATATTCTTATGGGAGGGAGACAGTTATTGAGGATCAAAAGAATTTTAAAAAATAATATATTTGGAAACTTAATAGATTTTTCCCCCATAAAACTGCTTATATAAAAAAGCCTTTCCTCCTTTATTTGGTATGTTTCATTTTTTAGGAATAAGAAGTTCTCTGATCATTTCATTCAACTGGTGTTTATAGAGTTCTTACTATGTGCCAAACACTCTTCCAGGCACATGGAATATAGTGCAAACAAAACATACAAGCACATCTATTCTCATGGAGATATGGTCTGGTGAGAGAGATCGAATATAAGACAAATAAGTACAATATGCTCCAAGGTTAGAGGTGACAAAGGGGCAGAGGTAAGAAAGCAGGTTATGAATGTTGGGAGAAGGCAAACTTTTAGATTGAGTGGTCAGGAAGGACTCCTTGAGATGGTGAATTCTGAGTAAAGAGTTAAAGAAAATGTGTAAAAAGTGTGACAGTGGGTAGGGGGTAAGATGGGAGGTCATTCTGGATAGGGGGATCAGCAAGTGCAAAGGCCCTGAGGTGAGAATGTGCCTGACATATTTAAGGAACATCAAGGAGGCCAGTGGCTAGAGTGTAGTAAGTGAAGGAAAGGATAATAGGAAATGAGATCAAAAGGAAACAGAAGACCAGATCACATCTGGCCTTTTAAGTCATCGGAAGGATGTTGGCTTTTATCCCGAATAATGAAAAGATATTGGAGAGTGCTGAACCGAAGAGAGAGACGATCAGGTTTGCATTAAAATAATACCTGCTGTTACAACAGACTACAGATACAGGAGGCTTTTAGGGGACAGTCGCAGTAATCCAGGTGAGAGAAGATGGCTCGGACCAGTAGGATAGTTAGGAAGGGTAAGGATCTCAGGCTGTGGAGGCACAGGCGAAGGATAGAGGAGGGGGTAGGAACCAGTATTCCTGCAGCCAGATCCCACCTGCCACGAAGGATAAGTAACTGGGGAGCAGTGACCATTTCTGAACACTTACCATACCATGGGTAGGAAACACGATGTCAGGCACATACTAGGTGCTTAATTTAGGCTGATTAAATGTTGTAAAACCAAAAAGAAATGTGAAACCAGATCTCTATTTTGTGGCTGTCTCCTGTCACAGAACAGTCTCCCCACCACTTTGCCCTCAGTCATTTTCCCTTCTTTGGTTATTTATTTATGAATTAGCCTCTCCAGTGTTTGTTGATGTCCCAAGAAGACTTCCATTCTCAATGATCTGCAGTAAGTGAAAATGACAGAACAGTAAAGCTTCCACTGAACCATTTCTATCTTATACCTGTATGAACTGAATGCACTGTTATTGCCTCTTACTGTTAAAGAGCTCGATTGTAAACAAATGTAACTTTTTTTTTTAGGGAACAACTTAATTCTTTATTGAAGACCTATAACATTTTTTATGGGAACCAGAAAAATCTGCATATTTTATATGGACAGGTAAGCCCGTCAAAGAAATACAATACAGTTTGATTCCCAGAAAGAATCCCATAAAGGTATAGAGGAATCAGGATGAGTTGGAGTCCATAATCTAGCGGCACAAATGGTCTGGAAAAACAGGTGAATCTTTGACTTGATCATGGTTTTTATTTTTAGACTATATCACAAAATCCCAGTCCTGGAACATGTGACTTTTTAAGCACTTTTGGGGATAGGAAAGCATTTAAAAATAATTATAATGACCTATTTACTTTGTATTTTTAAAACAATGTATAAATATCTTTTGCACAGCAATTCCACTGGAAATCTATCATAATACTTTCTGACAAATGTACCAGAAAGTATAGAGAAGGTGGTGTCATTCCATGGTGACATCATTTGTAGTAGAATTTGAAGATACCTTAAGCCTATACCCATGGGGGATTGCTCAAATAAATATGATATGGGCAGTAACATAGTTTGATTTGGTCGTTAAGATGAATCAGTTAGATTCCAATGGATGTGTACCATGTTACAACAAATTTCAAAATGTGAAGGAAACAATTCAGAAAAGTCCTGAAGCTAGAAAGCATTTTTAGGGGCACAAATGGCAGGTTGTTGTACAAACTGCCTTAGATTTTTTTATTCTTCCTCTTCTTCTCCTTCTTTGAATGCTTCATTCTCCACATGTCTCTCCACTCAGTCTTGTATCCTAATGGAGCTCACCTCACATCTTTACAATATCTTCCTGGTCCCAGGGAACTTTAGACTTTTGTACCTCTGATTCCAATCTTCAAATTTGATGGTAGAGCATTGACTTTAGGCCACTGTGATTTGGCTTAAAATTGCCATTGGGACAGAAGGAAACTTATAAACCACTCTGGCCTTTACTAGAGAAGTTAATTGATTTAGTTCAATTGAACATTTCAGTTACCTTCCCAAATGTAATAGCAGAAGGAAATAACTAATCTCTTTACAAAGAAACGGGCATAATTTTAAATTATTTCAATATTGTCCTATATCTTAGATCTCTAATATATGTAACTGTAAAGATAATTTAAGAAAACTTAAGAAAAGGTCAAAACTTTAAAAAATTATTGTTTATATTTTACTTGAAGTTTCTACAAAATCCATGATGTTAAGGTATTTGTTTCCCTTAGGAAAATGTTAGAATTTTGATGTTATGAACATATAATTTGAGGCATATTCTTTCCAATTCTATGAACAGTGTTCAATTTATAATACAAAAGTCATTTAATTTTTTAAAATTACATGAAGTGAAGTACACAGTGAGACTATCAGATCGTTTAATCTTTCCATCTTTACTCACTGGTCAATAAAGTTAGAATTCAGAATTTTCTAAATATCCTTGGTTACAATAACAGATACTGTTCAAAGGGGAAATATGGAGGCTAACATGTAGCTTTCTTAATCTCTGGTTTAAGACAAGCACATCTTGATTGTCTGCCATGTGCCAGACACTGTTCTAGAAGCTGTAGATACAGCAATGAAGAAACTGAACAGAATGTCTTGCCTTCATGCTCCTCACATTATAGTAGACAGATAAGAAACAAAATATACAATATATCCAATGGTAGTAAAGACTATGGACAGTGGTAAAGCAGGGGATCTAAGTGGGGTGGGGGAAGAGGACCACTTGACCAAAGACTCTGAAGGATGCAAAGAAGCCAACTTTGCCGAAGTCTGTGGGACACATATTCTGGACAGCGACAGCAGCTTGAGTAAGGGGCCGAGCCTGGCTAGTGTTAACTGAAGTACAGCAGGGAAGCCAGGGGACCCGGAACCTTATGAGAATGGAGAATCAGTGGTCAGAGTAGCTAGAGACATAACTGTGAAAGGAAAGCCCCAGGGTGTGTGGGTCTTGTAGACCAATGTGAAGACCTTAGCATGTGTTTGGAATGCGATGGAAAGCCACAGGGAGTTTTGCGTAGAACAGTGACATTATCTAAAAGGATTCATTTTAAAAGGATCTCTCCAGCAAAGGGGAGTATAGGGAAGGGCAAGAGAACAATGAGCAAGAAAACTCTTGCAATAATCCAGGCAAACAATGACAATGGCGTGGGCCAGAATCATGGTAGTGGATACAGCGAGTGTGGTCACATTAGGGATACAATGTTTAAGATGGAGCTAATAGGATTTGCTAATGCGTTGGATGTTGAGTACAAAAGAAAGAGTAAAGACGGCTTTAAAATTCCTGGCCTGAGCAACTGGAAGGATAAGGGTGCTATTTGCCAAGATGGGAAAGACTTGGAGAGGAAAATATTCATGGGGGAAAGATCAAGAGTTAATTAGGAAGATATTAAGTTTGATGTCAGGTAGGCAATTGGATGACCAGAGCTCAGGAGGAAGGTTTGGGCTGGAAATACAAAGTTGGAAGCTATTAGTTTAGAGAGAGCTTATAGGGATCCTTGAGATCACCAAGGATACTGGGGTAGACCTAGAAGAGAAGAGGCCTATGGATTTAGACAAGATTAAATAAGTGCACACAATCCATGTTTGCATGGAATTTCCTTCTTTTATTATATTTCCAACTTAAAAATTAGTCAAATGCTATTGATTTTTTCAAATAAATAATTTCTGTTACACATTTAACACCTTTTTCGTACATTTTCCACTCATCCTGCATAATAATTTTGTGAGTTAAAATTTCCTGTTCAGAAATGAGGAAACAGCCACTAAGTCTCTGAAGAGCTGTTCTTCGATTTCTAGTTTAGTATAGTGTTTAGTTCTGCTTTAATTCAAAGATAACAGAGTTAAACTTCCAGTTCATTGAAGAATCTTGGAGTTCAGAAAGCATTTTAGCATACTCTGCCCTCTGGTGGGCATGTCATTACCATTATGACTTACTCACTCGGCTGGTTATAGCTGTTTCAAAAAATGAATTATTTTGAGGATAAATTGAAAAGCCAAACAACCCCACTGGAGAATTTATTTTTATCTATGAAAATGTCTTACAGTCTTGATTTCTACATTTTCCGTTAAAAGATTTACTTTCTATAAATAATACAAAAACCATGCTTGAGATGATTGGTTTCTTCCCCAGACAGAAGATGGAGAACCAATTGTTGAAGGAATGTTGGACATTTCCTGGGGAGTAAAACGGCCTATACAACTGAAAATCCAAGATGAGAAGCAAATCCCTTCTTTTACTAAAGTGAAGTCTCCAGATGTCTTTTCCAAAAGGTAAGCTGTCTTTCATGTTTTAACTCCTTAGAAGATAATCCTCATATTTTCTTACCTTTATTGTGTGGACTCTTAAAGATGGGAACTTGAATGCTTATAACATGATCTCATCTGATCCCCAGCCACTCTGTGAAGTAGGTGTTCAGAACCCGGGGCTCTGAGAGGCTGGGTTATTTGTGCAAAATCTCCAAATACCATGTAGCAGACCTCAGGTCTACCTCTCTGCTGTGTTGCTTCTCTCCTGGAAGACTGAATTCCTTTGTTAGAAAAGACAAAACATATTGGGGCGCCTGGGTGGCTCAGCTGGTTAAGCAACTGCCTTCGGTCAGGTCATGATCCCAGGGTCTTGGAATCGAGCCCCGCATCAGGGTCCTTGCTCAGCGGGGAGCCTGCGTTTCCCTCTCCCTCTCACCTGCTACTCCACCTGCTTGTGATCTCTCTCTCTGTCAGAGAAGTAAATATCTTTAAAAAAAATATATATATATATATAAAGGCAAGATTCCATTAGGCCTGGCGTGGTCACGGAAAGGGGGGATAAAATTTCTCCTCTCCTTGGAACAGAGGGCTCTTCCTGCTTTCTGGAAAGGAGCTTTAATTATGGACCGCCTGATTGTCCTGATCCTGTTCAACAGGGCACGACAAAGTGCCCTTGAAGCTCAGTAACTGCACAAGACCGTCCTCTGTGTGGGTTGATGCAACTGTACCCTGAATACAAAAGTTGGGCTGAATTTTTTCATTCTCCTTTGCAATTTTTAGAAAAATAAACATTCCCAGAAGAAATCATACGTATTTTTTTCTTTTCTCTTCCTAATTCCCTACTTTCCCTCCTTTTTAATCCTCACCTTTCCAGCTCATCTCCCTATTGTGTATATGTAGAGGTACCAAGCCTTCTCCTTACCCATCCTGCCATCTATAACATCTATAACCGGATGGGCTGGAGTTTTAGGAAGAGAGGATGCAGAGAGAGCCAGGACCTTTTCCTCAATCTGATCTTCCACCATAAGCGGGGAGAACCCAAGTATCACCTTGAGGGAAGCCCCACTTTTGCTTTGGAAAAACCACTGATGCCCCACCATGATTTGCACCTGGCCAATTTGCTCAGACATGATGCTCCAGCAGCTCTGGAGAATTACAAAATGTAATTCTCTATACATACCGTGCAGCTTCTTACTTTCCTTCCTCCCTGCTTTTCAGCATCCATTTGCCCGACTCCCTTCTCTCAGTCTTTTCAGATTCTGGTCAGGGAACAAGGTAACACATTCCGCAGAAAGCATTTTCTGACCCTTTCTTCTGTACGAGGTGCACTGACAGTTTTTCCTAGGTCACTTTCAAAATACACCCTTAATTGCATTTTTATGCACCTACCTCCCCCTCTGGCCTGCGAGCTTTTTCAGAGTATGGAGCATGCCTTATTCATCTGTTATCCTGGTGCTCCGCAGTGTGCCTGGCACAAAGAAGAGACTCAAAATAGAGTCTTGAATAGAGCCCACAAGCCCCGTAGTGAAATTAACCTCTGCTCTGTGTGAAAACTGTCTCCATCTACCGCTTCTGACTAGTCTCCCATCCAGGCTAATGGTTGCCGATGGGCGAAGGGTCCAGTGTCTGTGGAAGAGCAGAAGGGAGACCACAGACTTGGGCAGCCTGATGAAGCCCCACATCCCTCACTGTCAGAGGCCAGATGACTGATGGGGCTGAAGATTCTAAGTGACTAGGAGCATGCTGTAAAAGGAGAAATTACCCCTGGGCTCTGCTTTGAGATAACCATGCAAGATATGAATTTGGCAAAATTAGCTATCATCATTCATGTTACCTAAAAACTCATTGCAAAGTTCTCTGACCAGCCAGCTGCTTTTGATGCATTTTCATTATTTGAGTCATGAAAACTTAATAAGTATGGAACATTAAGGGAAGATGTCAAGGAGATTCAGTGAGGTACTTGTGTTATCACATGAAGCCTTTTTTTAAATAGCTACCCCAAGGTATTTTTAAATTTGCAAATTAACATTCAAAACACTTGTTCCGAAAAATCCTCAATTTGGGCACAAGTTTCAAGAGACCAGGTGGACAAAGTAATGTTGATGCCTCTCCATACACGGTGGTAAGTTAAAAATTAATATTCTCATGATGTGCCTTCCATCGACACCAACAGCATTTTTCAGTGTTTATCAGAAAGAACATTGCTGTGAACTAAACAGGAACGATATTTAGTTTCAAGTTGACAAAAGAATTCCCTAGAGAACTTAGCTTGCCCTTTACCACGGTAATGAAACTTACTAGAACATTCGAAGTGAAGGGTATCAGATCCTTCTGGAGGTTAAGAGTGATCAGAAAGAGATGCTATCCCTCTCACACTCAAGGGCAAGATTAGATTCAGTTGTGGTCAGTCAGCCAAGACTCTTTCATGGGAATCAGCTCAACACTCAGCAGGAAGGGGCAGCATGATTTGGAATGGCTATTCCTTGGCCTCTGGTTCCCTAGCGGGGCACCTGGCCACCTGACCTCCTATTCTTTGTTTCAATCCAATCCTAGACACAGTCACTCTGGCTGCCACCCGTAAGGGGGCATTTGCTTAAATTCTGAGCATGGAAGGAAATCATATGAAGAAAGGGACGATTCCCTCACTCTCACTTCTCAAGTCCCCTTCTTCGTCCTGGGTGCCTGTGTGCAGAACTTCTCCCTCTGCTCCCACAGGGTCCCAGATGCGGGATCTGCAGTGGGTGGACATGGAGTGAAAGACGGGGAAGTTGTGTACTCAGTGGCAGGAAGGGCTGCAGTCTGGTCTTTTGGTTCAGCCATTAGGAGCATCATCAGTTTGTCATGCTAATTTGTTTTAATTATCTTTGAAATGAGTCACCCTGAGTCAGCTTAAAGGGAGTGGTGGAAGCTTAAATATAAATCAGTTTGTTTGAACTGTGACCACTTGTGATCCTTTATGGAAACAATCCTGTGGGCAGTACTTTGATCTTTCCTATCTGGTCCAAGTATTTTGTTTCGAAAATCTTTCAAAATGTTTTTTTCAAAAAACCCCCAGCCTTACTGAGGTTACTTTTGCTTGCACCAGTTTCCAGTTCTGTTTTTGTTTTTTTTTTTTTAATCTTTGTGAAATCAACTTTGGCACATTTTGTACAAATCATGACAGAATGACATAAAGAACAGAAGCCGGACAGGCGTACATTTGAATAACCTTAATAGTGTGTGTGTTTTTGTTTTTTTTTTTTACAACACAGGTAGAAAAATGACCACATTCCCTTTGTCTATCAAATTACTACCTCCTTTTTATTTTGCAACTCATCAGAAAACTTCCCCACAGTTTAAATTTATCACAGTACACATCCTGAAGCATGGTCAGAGCAGTGCCAACAGTCCTGTGCTTGGGCAAGTTACACTATGTGATATTGCATAAAGTTCCATCCAGCTTTCTTTGAACAACTCTGGTTAACTGCCCTCAAGTGTAGTCATGTGCAACAACTGTATGTGGATGACTCTTCGAGTTACACGATCCAGAGCTCAATACTGGTGCTTTCAGAAGTGGGGCACCTGGGTGGCTCAAGTCAGTTAAGTGTCTGCCTTCTGTTCATGTCATGATCCCAGGGTTCTGGGAGTCGAATTCTTGAGTCGAATCTGAAGTCTTGCATTGGACTCCCTGCTCAGCGCAGCGGAGACTGCTTCTCCCTCTCCCTCTGCCTCCTCCCCCTGCTCATGCTCTGTTTCTTTCTCTCTCTCTCTCTCCCTGTGTGTGTGTCAAATAAATAAATAAAATCTTTAAAACAAACAAAAACCCTGATGCTTTCTACTAAGATGGGTAGTGAGGACAAAGGGCCAAACACTCATGTACTGAGCCATGTTTGCCCCCCTGTATTTGTGTGACACCACTAAACTGTAAGGAAGTGAGGACAAGCGTCAAGTCGGCCAACGTTACCAAGGATTTTTGGAATACCACTGGCGTGGCGCTCTCGGGCATTCTCATCTTCCCCCATATGAAGTAGTTTCAGGTTGCCTTCCCATTTTAGTTTCCGCTTTTCATTGGTATTGAGCCTTCCCCATTGCTAACACTCTTTCTATGATAGTAACATCTGCCTCCTTGTGATAATTAATCTCTTATAGATTGGGGAAGATGGGTAATTTTATCTAGCTTAAGAATAACTTGATTCTGGGGCGCCTGGATGGCTCAGTCGTTAAGCCTCTGCCTTCAGCTCAGGTCATGATCCCGGGGTCCTGGGATCGAGCCCCACATCGGGCTCCCTGCTCGGCGGGAAACCTGCTTCTCCCTCTCCCACTCCCCCTGCTTGTGTTCCTGCTCTCGCTGTCTCTCTCTCTCTCTCTCTGTCAAATGGGTAAATAAAATCTTAAAAAAAAAAAAAAAACTTGATTTTGAGTCAGGACCTGAATAGGTCTCCTTTGAGTTCGTTATTACCCATAGTTCTTGGGCTTTTCTGACATTTAACTGGCTATCTTCTGGATAGTAGAGCTTATGGAAAAATTAACTAACAAATACATTAGGATTACCTTATTTATATCATAAGACTAGTATAAGGCTCAAATGATATAAAAGTTATAAGAAAAATCAAAAGGATTCAAGGATCAAGGGAGAAAATCATGTTTGTCATGTTCACCATCACTAGTCTGAATAAGAATTTTTCGTTAGTGTTGCCACCAGTGACATTTGGATAGAATTAGTGCTACAAATGCCACATTTGGGAAGAGTATGTGCCCCACTTATGGGTTTTGGTCATAAGGAAAACAGACATTATGGAAGAGATTTTTAGTAAGAATAAGACCAGTCCCGGCAGTGATAGTATCCATTAACCTAGAGAGACCCAGGGATATCTTAGATCCCTAATGGTTCCTGGCCTACCATGAAATGGGTACGGGTGATGAGGATGATCATGAAGATGAGGAGGAATTTGGTAATTTTTAACACATACTGCATGCTTACTATGTGTGAATAATCTTACACATTACCTCATTTAATCTTCTCAGCAGCCCTGTCCTACCTCCTACTATTATCATCCCCATTTTATAGGTAAGGACACAAAGGCACAGAGAAAATAAGTAACTTGACTAAGACCAGATAAATAAAGGTGACTCTTGGCCCTGCTGGTAAAAATAAGTAGTTGCCCAGTCTTATGTATTCTAATCACTAGAATGCATTGAAAATTGTTAGTGTCCGAGGCACCTGGGTGGCTCAGTTGTTAAGCGTCTGCCTTCAGCTCAGGTCATGATCCCAAGGTCCTGGGATCGAGCCCCACCTCAGGCTCCCCGCTCGATGGGAAGCTTGCTACTCCCTCTCTCACTCCCTCTGCTTGTGTTTCTGCTCTCATTCTCTCTCTCTGTCAAACAAATAAATAAAAATCTTAAAAAAAAAAAAGAAGAAAGAAAATTGTTAGTGTCCTATATATAAATCATAATGTTTTAGAAAAGAAGCTTCTCATACACTTTCCTCCTTTGTTAATTGCATTCATAGTAGTAAAGAGCCTTAAAAGTGGGCACCACATCTCACTGAGAGCCACTCTACCTAAAAAGCCTCTGAATACAATAGGAACTCAAAGCATGTTGGCAGAAAGAACATTTTTATATCTAAACTCTCCCAAGAGCATTGTGAGATATCTGTGGAACAATGGATTATGTTGATTTCTACTAATTCCATTTGAATACACATTTTATAGAATCTATACAACCTTGCCTTTCAGGGTATAACTGAATTATTATATCAGATTTGCCTAAAATCAGTATGGAAGAACACATACTGACCATTCTGGTATAAATATAATTTTAATAATATCATAAAATTGTCATAATTTAGGATATGCCTACCTATGAAGGCCCTCAGTACTATATTAATACTATAAGTCTGAAAACCATCATGAATAAAATTGATGTCATTTACAAGATGTATTACTTTTCAGGGGAATGACACGCTGGGGAGAGTTTGATGATCTTTACCATATTGGTGATCTGGACAGGACCCAGATTCCAGCGTCTGAAGCAACAAATTCCCAAGAAGGTAAGTATCACATTCTTCCTGATGGAGAGACTTCTTTTTTAATGTAAAGCATGAATCCTAAATGTTTCTCTGAGATTTAACATTTTACACACCACTATTTAATAAAAAAAAAAAAAATCTCTTAGGATCATACTAATTTAAGTCACTACAGTGCTCATATGATGTTTAAGAACCTTACTTTACTATTTAAAAAACCATTTTTAAAATTACATCAAATCACTTAAATTTACTAGATTAGGGAAAGCTAATGGTTTGAATAAATTTGTATACATAAAATTCTTTAATATTTTCCCCAAGGATTAGGATCATTTATTATACTCAGTAGCTTTTTATGTTGGACCAATCCCCTCAGATTGGATTCTACATCTTTTTAGAAGTTGAATGTTTTAGTTAATAGATAGTCACATAACACCACTTCCCAGAAAGAGGCAGATATACTGGAATCACTATATTTGATAGAGTAATTTCAAGCATTGATTTTAAAAAGAGAAATCAACCTGAACATCAGAGAAGTTCATATCGAACTTGACAAACCAATGGTAAAGCGCAGCTCCTATGACATGTGACCTCGGGAGCCATAATGATGATGTGATGGTAGTAATATTAGTAACTGTCACTTACTGAGACTCTGCTAAGTGTCAGGCCTGA
Organism: Callorhinus ursinus; assembly: GCF_003265705.2. NCBI lineage: Eukaryota > Metazoa > Chordata > Mammalia > Carnivora > Otariidae > Callorhinus > Callorhinus ursinus. Next base: position 58,595,102 of record NW_027397066.1, on the reverse strand, counting down.
CATCATGTATCTTACATAGATTTGGTTTTCATATAATACATGGAGATCCAAGGAGAAAGGAGAGGATGACTGAGGCTGGGGGCAGAGTTCACGTTTCTGGGGTAGTCCTATTACCAAGCTGACTTCAGACGGAAAAGGGTATCCTGCTGACATCATTTTCATGAATCAACCAACAGCTTCCAATGTTTATTTATTTTTTCCAAGCCTTTCTCAATGCAGTCCTTTCTGCCATCTCCATAACAACCCACATTCAATAACAAACATGATGCTCCTTCCAAGATTCCCTTATCTTTGTCTGATGGCTGTTGGCATCTTTTATATAAGGGTCCTTCCTGTTAGCCCTTTGAAAACACCCATCTAAACCCAGGGGAATCCCAGTTTCTTGGCATCAAAGCTACCATAAATCTATCGGTATCTAAGCACCAGTGCTAGAGAAAGATGAAATATCTCATGCCTATTGGGTGATACGCTAATTACAATAGGAAATTTTTTAAAATCCCAAGGTAAAATGGAACAGTTTCCTACTGTTTGAAAACATTATAGTTCACTGCTTAGCTACATGTTTTCTTATCAAATACATATACAAATCCACCCAAAGAGGTAGGTGGCTAAATGATATGGCCTTATAACCTTTATTCTTCCCAGGTCATTTATCTTATCACAGTAGCACTCTGAAACCTTATGCAAAAGAGGAGCCAGAATCCCCACTGCTCTATCGCACCATGAGCGAAGCAACCCTGGTGAGAAAAAGGATGAAGCCTCCAATGATGGATGGAAAAAAGTTACAGAAGCACAGGGCCTCTATTAACGGGCACTTCTATAACCATGAAGTGAGTTATAATTCCATTCATGTCCTTTAAAATAATGTCTGTTTTTCTAACAAGATCACGCAATTCGACTTACAATTAAAAATAGCCATTGTAAACTAGTGGTCGTGTATCTGATATTTATCGGGTACTCTCTATGTGTTAGGTATTAAACTGTTTTAAATTGGATTTTGATGAATTATCTCATTAATCACTAAAACAATCCCATGAAATAGGTACCATTATTTTCCCTTCCTTAGATGCGTTCATTGAGGGTCACAGAGGGTAAGTAATTTGTCTTAGGGCACACTCCTTTTATTTATTTATTTTTTATTTTTTTATTGTTATGTTAATCACCATACATTACATCATTTGTTTCGGATGTAGTGTTCCATGATTCATTGTTTGTGCATAACACCCAGTGCTCCACGCAGAATGTGCCCTCTTTAGTACCCATCACCAGGCTAACCCATCCCCCCACCCCCCTCCCCTCTAGAACCCTCAGTTTGTTTTTCAGAGTCCATCGTCTCTCATGGTTCGTCTCCTCCTCCGATTTCCCCCCTTCATTCTTCCCCTCCTGCTATCTTCTTCTTCTTTTTTTTTTCTTAACGTATATTGCATTATTTGTTTCAGAGGTACAGATCTGTGATTCAATAGTCTTACACAATTCACAGCACTCACCATAGCACATACCCTCCCCAATGTCTATCACCAAGCCACCGCATCCCTCCCACCCGCCCACCACTCCAGCAACCCTCAATTTGTTTCCTGGGATTAAGAATTCCTCCTATCAGTGAGGTCATATGATACATGTCTTTCTCTGATTGACTTATTTCACTCAGCATAACACCCTCCAGTTCCATCCACGTCATTGCAAATGACAAGATCTCATTCCTTTTGATGGCTGCATAATATTCCGTTGTGTATATATACCACATCTTCTTTATCCATTCATCTGTCGATGGACATCTTGGCTCTTTCCACAGTTTGGCTATTGTGGACATTGCTGCTATAAACATTGGGGTGCACGTGCCCCTTCGGATCCCTACATTTGAATCTTTGTAGTAAATACCCAGTAGTGCAATTGCTGGATTGTATGGTAGCTCTATTTTCAACTGTTTGAGGAACCTCCATACTGTTTTCCAGAGTGGTAGCACCAGCTTGCATTCCCACCAACAGTGTAGGAGGGTTCCCCTTTCTCCACATCCCCGCCAACATCTGTCGTTTCCTGACTTGTTAATTTTAGCCATTCTGACTGGTGGGCACACTCTTTTTAAGTAGCAGCTCTGAACTTGAATCCAGCTGTGTCTGAGTCCAGACCCCAAGTGTTAACCAACGTGATGGGTGAACCCTGTCTCAGAAGCGGCTCTGCGCCAAGCACTGGGAATAGCAAGATGACTCAGTCCATGTCTTTGCCATCATGGAACTCAGGTCTCGGGCAAGGAAACCCATACATCAATCAATGGCATTTGAATAATGCAAGTACCACAGGAGAGATTGGTTCAAAGTACATTTGAACACTAACATTTAAATAAAGAAAGAAAACCAGCCGCAGAACTGTTATTCCAATAAATCAAATTTCTCATTTCACCACATTCCATTCCAGGCCTTGTACATATATACATATTTTTTTATGCAAGCATAGTTATACTTTAGATATAATTTGTATTCTGATTCTTCACTTAATGTGTTAAATTTATGTGTTCCTTTCCACCGTTTTTGTAAGACATTTCACTTTGCTGAAGGTAGGAAATATATGATTTTTTTCCCTAGAACTCAAATTTTTCATGTCAGGTACTTCAGCAATTATTCATCCATTCATTTAATAAATACTTAAAAAGCACTTACTCTGTGCCAGGTATCATTCTAAGCCCTTTAATACAAAATATTAACTCATTCATCTGAAGCTTTTCTCCTGGAGGGCTTTCTGCCTTATTCCTTCTTCTGCCCTTGGGAACATAGCCATAGTGTGCCTTTGGAGGCTGGTGGGGAGAAACGTCCCTTGTGAATTCTTTGATCAAATTAGACACTTTTCTGGCTCCAGAATTTCCTCTTAGCCATAGAGTAATATGGACAGTCCCCCAGAGATGTGCAACTACCAATTGCCCCGGTTTCTGTGCCTCATAATTATGCTGTGTCATCATCTTGTGGGGGTGATTTGTGTTAAAGAAGCCTGTGAAAACCCCCTGTTCCAAATGAGCAGCTTCCAGATGGGACACCCCCCCCTGCGCCGCTGTGCTAAGAATGACATTCGCCCTAAGTTGGCAGCACTGTAGAGTGGCTAAGTGCTCGGGTGCTGCAGCTTGACAACCTGATTTCCAATTCTTGCTGAGCAAAGTTAAAAAATACCTGCATCTCTTAGCTGTCATTCCTTCACTACTTCCTACTTTGCAAGGTTGATGGGACTAAATGGAATGAGGTGAGCTAAGCGCTCGGCACAGTGTGTGGCACAAAGGAAGAACTCAATTTACATTAGCTTTATTGTCGTTGGTTGAAAGAGATCAAGCTGGAACTACACATATGTCCTACAGATGCCACAAAACAAAGTCCCAAGCCCCAAAGCACTGTATCAATGGATGTGCCGTGAGAGGCATCTAGGAGTTTAAGTTGATATAGTTGTAAGATGTGTTTTAATGTCACACAACCCCATGAGAACACCAATATTGTCAGGACATGAATAACACCCATATTAGAGGCTTAGATTATGGTATTTGTACATAACTTAAGACTATTGACCTGACCTGTGGTATATTTCTATCCTTGCAATAAGAATAAATGATTTTCTTCTATTGTGTGTTTTGGCCAACAAAACTAATCAAACCCTCTGAAAAACATGATTCCAAATTCATTGTATGTTGGCACTTTGGAAGGGCTCTTGGAGATCATCTAGTCCCATGCTCTTATTTTATAAATGAAATCCTAAAGAGGCCTGTTTAGGCCTTAATGTTAAGTGGCTTGACAAAGTTGGAGTTAGAAGACACTGTGATCTAAGTCCTATCCTAATCTAGTGCTGTTGCCAAACTCCATAAATATTCTTCATATAAACAAAATGAAATCACATATACCCTCCCCTCAGTGCCAGATGAACATATGGGTCTCCAGGGCACCATAGAACTCATCAGCACTGGTCATACGTGTCACAGAGTGACTCATCAATGCCTCACAATGTGCACAAACATTGAATTTTCTCAAACTTAGCAAGAGTTTATTCCAGACATCCTCCATATATCTACTTCAAAAAATTATTTCTATATCCATATTTCAATTCATACAGATGCTCCATGTCTGCTGAACCCACCTCATTTTAGAGTCTTGGAACACTATTTGTATTACTTTTTATTTGTGTTTAGTCATAGTTAATTTATTTTAAAATCTTGAACCACAGGAAGAATGGTCCCTGTTTGGTGGGAAGCCTGCTTCTCCCTCTCCCACTCTCCCTGCTTATGTTTCCTCTCTCACTGTGTCTCTCTCTGTCAAATAAATAAATAAAATCTTAAAAAAAAAAGAAAATGTTTCGAACATCCTCAAATGATGTTTTACCTAACTTACTCTAGAAACGATGTAAAGCTGCTTAAAAGGATACGTAATATCCCAACAACAACAAAGAAAGCAAGCACAAAAGAACAAAATTTTCAAACTGGTGATTGGAGATTTTTTTCTTTGCGCATAAGAAGGCCACGTTCAACATATTGATTCTTGTTAGTATGATGTAATTTTAAGAACTTTGTTTTCTTCCCAGACATCGATTTTTACTCCAACCTTTGGATCAGAAACTAAGGTCAGAATAAACAGTAATATGAGGACTGAAGACGTAATAGAGCAACTTCTCCAAAAATTTAAGGTGATCTTTATTATGAAACTGAGCTATAACTCTCTTGAATATAATTTAACTGTAGATACACAAATGCACTCTTTGGAAAAAGACCTATGAACATGTCAATCTAAATTAAGTTGTTCAGTTCTGAAGGATCCTCTTATGTATCATATCTTTTCATAATTGAGCCTTGAGAAATTACATTATTCCTAAGGAGTAGAGAAGTTTTCATGTCTAAAAGTGCAAAATGAAAGTGAGGAAACAGGTAGATAATCTGGATCTGGTTAGCTTAGAAAACATCTGACAATGACCAATCCATCAAATATGAAAGAATTCATGTTTTATTTTTTTTCCATTGACAGATTGAAAACAGTGCCCAAGATTTTGCACTTTACATTATTTTTGCAACAGGAGGTAAGCTTGATCACTCTTTTTATAGGATTCCGGAATGCTGTAGTTTTCTGCCCGTGGGGAAGGCAGAAGAGCCATTAAACCACATTCTGTGGAAGAAAGGGAAGGAAAGGAGAAAGAAGAAAAAGGGGAGGGTGTTTTAGAGGGTTATTTATATTTCACAATCTCAGAGGAAGATGACTCAAGAATAGGGTACCCTAGAAGAGCTTATAATACAAAAGAGTTTGCTTGTTGGCTCCCAGACATTTAATTACCTGAACGTCAGTCAGAGCCCCGGGGTGGGGCAAAGGGTTGTCTGTGAAAGTTCCCAAGAATTGTTATGCATTGAAGTCCCTGATTCCTATACCTCTTTTTGGCTTTCCCTTCTCATTCTAGCTCTCACTGGAGTCATCAATGCGTACCATTTCTCTTGTCATTACCACTTTCTTAGCACAGTACCTGCCACACTGTAGGAGTGTTCTCTCTCCCTCAGTAGAGGCAAATATGCACAACTCGGGGGTCGGGAGCAGAAGGTTAGCAGCAAGACATTGGGAAGAGGCTACATGTGAGGTGCTGAGAGCAAGGATGAAAGAGAGATTAGAGAAAAAGCTAAGGCAGTACTGAATGAAATTTTTGAAAACCCTAAAATTGTTAAATTGTAGAAATATCTCCAGTTATAGTTTAAGTGTCAGAATGTTTGAGGTGGAAATTGAACAGAATAAAATAATAATTTTTGATCCCAGGACAACTGTAAGAAAATGAAAGTTGGGTCTTTAAAAATATACAAGATTTGGGGTGCCTGGGTGGCTCGGATGGTTAAGCGTCTGCCTTCGGCTCAGGTCATGATCCCAGGGTCCTGGGATCGAGCCCCGCATCGGGCTCCTGACTCAGCGGGGAGTCTGCTTCTCCCTCTCCCTCTGCCTCTCCCACTGTTCATGCTCTCTCTCTCTATCTCTGTGTCTCAAATGACTAAACAAAATCTTTTAAAAAATAAATAAAAGTAAAAATATACAAGATTAAAGCCCTTATAAATTGAAAGCTTAAAGCATAAGAAATATAATATAAATTTTAAAAATTCTAAGAGTGTGTGTACATATATATTCATATTCTCCTTGTTTAGGAAAAAACTAAAAGGTATAAAATAAAAAGCAGAAGCAGGCTATAAAAATGTAAAAGATACAAATAGATTATGAAAACTATCAGATAAAAGATTAATACCTATAATATCAGAGTTCCTGCAAAATTATAACAAAAAGACAATTCAATGAAAATAGAACCCACAATGCAATATTATCTCACATTTAGCAGATTGGCAATATGTTTCAGAAGGATTCTACCTATGTCTGTGTGGTGAAGGGTAAAAGAGTATTTTCATGCAACTCTCGTGAAAATATGACTGTCTTTACTTTTTTGGAACTCATTCTAACATTATTAACATTTACAGGATACATATCCTTTAACCTGGCAATCCCACTGGTGAGAATCTACTCCACAAAAATAAAAGGACTAATACCTACAGATTTATGTGCAAGGCTATTTATAATGACAAAAAATTAAAGACAAAGTCACCTGTCATGGGAGAATGATTAAATAAGTTGTTGTTAGGCAGCCATTAAATGGAGTGTGTTAGATGTATACCAGTTAAATGGAGGGAATTCCATAATATCAATTATGTGAAAAACTCAACATGCCTAGAAATGTCTATAATATGATCGCATTTTTGTAAAAGAATTACAAATCCCATTTCAATATGTGGTATATAAGATCATATGATCAGGGAGAAAGGTATGAAATGATAAATATCAAATCGTGAACATCGATTACCCAGCTGGGGGTTAGGGTGATGCAGAGTAGAGTACAGAGAAAGGAGGAACACAGAAGCAAAAAAAAAAAAAAGTAAACCGTTTTTAAAAACATGGCTACAGTACAAATAGCAAGTTTCACACGACCACCTTTCTGTGTTGTGTGTTTGTGTGCACGCATAAAGATGTATACGAAGGGATGGCCACACGAAGGGTAGGGCTGATGATCTCAGAGTTCTGGGGTTCCAGGTGCTTTTTACTTTCTGTCTTACACTTGTTTCCGTAGTTTCAACTTATAATAGCTTGTGTGGGTTTTTTGAAACTTTATTGAGGGATAATTGGGGATAATTGACAAATATAATTGTGTACACTTAAAGTATATAATGTGATTATTTGATATACTTTTACATTATGGGATGATTACCAAGATTGAGATAATTAACACATCCGTCACATCACGTAGTTAAAGCTTTGTGTGTGTGTGTGTGTGTGTGTGTGTGTGTGTGAGAGAGAGAGAGAGAGAGAGAATACTTCAGATCTACTCTCAGCAACTTTCGAACATACAATACCATATTATTAACTCTAGTCACCAAGCTGGACATTAGATCCTCAGAACTTATTCTTCTAATAACTGAAAATTTGTACCTCTCTCACCCTCTCTTCCCTCCCTGACAGCAGGAGTTATTTTTATAATCAGAAAAAAATGTCTATTTTCACCACAAAAATGTAGTTCTTTAAAATTTTATCTGTAAAAATCACATGGTTTTTTTTTTTTTTTTGGTGTCAAAAATTCTCGTACATAAACTCCAGAAGGTAATCATAACTAGCACCTGTTAGGGATCAGGAACAGAGAAAAGAATGGAACCTGTAGCACCTGTTTAGGTATTAATCTGTAAAATAGAGACAGGTGCGTTTTCCACTAAGCCCATGATCTATAACAGTGTTTTTCAAATTCTAGTGCATTTCTGAATTACCTGAGAAGTTCATTAAAAATACAGATTCCCAAGCCATCCAGATCCAAGAATCCCAGTCTGGGAATATGTATTTCTAATAATTATCCCAGAAGCAAATTCATGAAGCAAGAAACCTTGCTCTGTAATATTAAGAATGCAACAAACTGAGGATGCAAAACCAAGTTACTATAAGATGTAGAGGTCAGAAGAGGCTTCTAGTGGGTGAATAAGATTAGCTAAATTACCAGGTTTCTCCCTCGCTTCAGAAATGTAGAGGAATTAAAGCAATGAACTCTGACTCTGTGGAAACAAGAATGGATAATATTAACTTTAATTTTGCTCTAGATCCTCTCCAATCCCACCCAGGGGATGAGAACAGTTCTGATTCTTAAAACTATTAAGAGCCCAAGGTAATTGATTTCATAAATGACAATGTAGAAAGGACTAACTGGTCTACCCTTTTCCCCTTTCAGTCTATTTCAACATAGCAGACAGACTGTTTTTAGCAATGTAAGTCAGACAATATCACATCACTTCTCAAATCCTCCAGTGGTCTGTCTTCCCACAGTAAAGCCAGAGTTTTATGCTGGTCCCACTACATGTTCTCTTCAACTTTGAATAACCCTTCCTTCATCTTCATGTTGGCCACCCTGGTCCCTTGCTGCTCTTTGATAGCATTAGGCATGCACTGACCTGTAGGGTGACTGACTTATTTACTTACTCTGTTTGGGACACACTTCCCCCAAATGGTTCCATGATTCCATACCTCATCTCCCTCAGTCTTTATTCAAATGTTCTATCTTCAGTGAGCCCTTTCTCAGCCACCCTATCCATAATCGCATATGTGTCCCCTGTACACACCTATTTACACATACACATTCTTCTACCCCTTTCCTTGCTTTATTTTTCTCCTGAATACTTATCACTAATACATGATGTGTTTTATTGGTTTATCTTTCCTTAGCCTCTCTGTCCTCCACTAGAATGTAAGGTCCATGAAGGAAGTGATTTTATTCTGCTTTGTTTTATAAGGTGCCCAGCACAGAAAACAATGCCTGAAACATAGTAGGAACTCAAAAAATATTTGAGGAAGGAGAAAAGGAGATGAATGCAAGGGCACTGTGTTTTGTTCATGTTTCACTCTGATAAAAATGAAATTGCAGATGTGACACTATTTTGACAGAAAGCTGGAAGTGCTTTGGTGGGTGGGAGTATTTATAACTTTTGGAAATTTGAAGTTCTGGGAATATGCCAGATTGGAAGTTACTTTCTTTCTCATCTCATTATTATGGCTGAATGGATGAAGCCCTCAGATGAATGAAATAATAAAAATACCCATGATGTGAAAAACATTATGAATATATTTTTTTCTTAGATTTTATTTGTTTGACAGAGAGAAAGAGAGAGAGAGAGAGCATGCACACAAGCAGGGGGAGGGGCAGAGGAAGAGGGAGAAGCAGACTCCCGGCTGAGTAGGGAGCCCAACGCAGGCTTGATCCCAGGACCCGAGAACCATTACCTGAGCCGAAAACAGACACTTAACTGACTGAGCCACCCAGGCGCCCCTATGAATATATTTTTAAGGAAGATCCAAGGATTGGATTGGGGTGAGAAACAAGGGAATCATTGAAGATAATTACAAAGCTTTGGACCTGAACAACTGGGAAGATGGAAATACAGTAACTGAACTAGGAAAGAATCAATAAAAATTTGTTGAGTGAATGAAAAATTATAAAGAAGTTTTTGGGTGTGTTGCTTGATAAAAGCATAAGTAGAACTAATTTGTCTGAACATCTGAACCAAAGGCAAGGCTGAATTACCCGAGATACAAGTCAAATTTAAGAGATAGCAAGAGATAGGAGTCCATTTGTAGTTTTTTTTTTTAAAGGTTTTAATTTTAATTTATTCATCTGAGTAAGTGCCTCCTGTTGTATGTTTTTAGGTCTTCTTCCAACGTGAGCTGAAGAAAGAAAATGAGTGGACAACGTATCTTTCTCTCTAGGATGGATCCCTGACTATGGTTGATTCTTGTTTTCCTTTGCAGAGCAGAGAAGGCTAAAGAAGACAGATGTCCCCCTGCTGCATAGGCTCCTGCAGGGACCTTCCAAAGACAACGCTCGCATTTTCCTCATGGAGAGAGATGCAGAAGAAATTAGCAGTGATGTATGGATCCTGTCACCCCGAATCTGTCTTTGCTTTCTCCTGACTCAGCACCTCTCACAGAATCTGCTTGCTTTTTGGTTTCATTTTGTTTTTTCCCTTTCCAGGTGGCTCAGTACATTAACTTTCATTTTTCTCTGCTGGAATCCATCCTTCAAAGATTAAATGAAGAAGAGAAGAGAGAGATCCAAAGAACAATAACCAAGTAAGTCAGGAGCATGCATGCTGGGTGCCTATTCCTTTAATAGGCCCAGGGCACAAAATGTGTTCAATTTTTAATAACTCTTTTTCTCCTTCTCATTTTCAGATTCAGTACAGAAAAGGCAATTATACTGAAATGTCTTCAAAGTAAACGGGTAGGAAAAACGGAGACAGCGGTTTAGCAGCACAAGCTGCAATTGCTAAAACACTTCAACAGAATCAGAGGGATATTACTATTTGATGAATGCATGCATTTGACCCTTGCATGCATACAAATATATACGAACTTGAATCTGTAGGAAATTGAATGTCGAAAAAGCTTGTCTCCCTTTGAAGTGATGAGGTTAACTAGGGTTCACAGTTGCACTGAAAGGGGCTTGAATTTAGTTTCAGTAACTGAAACAAGCTTGGATACTGTGTATTCCAAATACTTTAATAGTAAAACACTCAGTGAACTCGAATCTAAATGGTGTCTTCATATGTCCTGTAACTTAAGCTTCTTTTAGCTCAAACTGTCAAGAGAACTAGAGCATCATCAACTGATTCTCAGAAATGATTCAGAAGTAGAAGTTGCCGGCTCTTGAAATAAAAAAGAAGCACATTCTCACCCTACCAAGGAATCGGAGGGGGACGGTGTTTTGCAGCTCCCTGAAAACTCTAGCATCTTTACGAAATCCAGGACTGTCTCTATATGGTTGGTGGCTTTTGGCTATCTGTAACATTAGAGCTATCTGTCCTTTGGGATGGAAAAGCTTATGGGCTCTGTTAAGAGATGTAAATTGCAATTTTCTCAACCTGGGCCCTTTTATACCCCACTCTGTTCTATTCATGACTTTCAAAAGTATTATTAAGCATTTTTAATGTCAGTTGAAGTAGTTTTCTTCATTTTCCAAACAAGTATGCCACAGAGATTTAATATATTTAATCAGCTAGGACAAGATTTGGCCCACAGTAACCATTTGTTGCCAAATGAACACAACGGATAATGCAGAACTTGTAGCTGAAGGTAGGCAAGGGATCTGGAGTTCTGCTCTTTTTCTCCAAGACAACCCAGTCCACGAGACAACTCTCAAGGTACTTAAAAGTCGGCTGAAACCGATTTGAAAACAAACAAACACTGAGAATGCCCACAAGTATCATCTATGATTTTATTTATGAACTCTACGTTAGAATGGAGTTGTAAGCAACACTGTTCAATTCTCTAAACTATGTCCATTTGCATTCCTCCTAAGCATTGTATTAAATTGTTTGGGTATATTACATGTACTAAGGGAGAAGGGTTGTATGTAATAAGCCCAAGTTGGAAGATTAGTTATCAAAATTAAAATGCGACACCTTTTTAAGACAAAGGTATTACTTCTTAGTGGCACCAAAACCGAAACCTAAACCAGATGAAAGTAAAAGTGGGCTATGACCTTCAAGTCCTAGGAAATCTTCTCTTGAGGAAAACAGAGCCTTGCTTCATTATCCTTCCAGCTATCAGTTAATAAGAAAATGATCTCATCTTGCCAAAATGGGGCAAATGAAGTAGTTAAAGTTCAGTATACTTATAAAAAATTTTAAGTAGTGTCAAGTGCCTGCCATAAATGACAGATTAATCATTACTATATTGAAAGTCTACAAGATATGTAAGAAAAATACCAAGATGTGGATAGAAAAAAAAAAGAAACCACATAAAAAGTAAAATCACAGGAGAGGAAATACAAATAGCTACCATGTGTGTGTGGGGGGGGGGACTTGTATCTTAATTTAGGTGATCATCAACTGTATTAGTCTGTGTCCAATAAGGAGACAGAAACAGTAATCTAAGCAGAAGTTTAATATAAAGAATTAAGCTGGGATGATAGGAGAATAGAAAGAAAGAGAGCTCTAAAGGGTACCCTAAGGCTGAGGAAAAGGACCCCAAAAAGGGAAAGTTTGGAATCAGGAATTCAGAATTCACCAGGGAGGCTGTGGTTGCAGCCCATGGTGGAGAAGTTTGCTGCTTGTCAGCACCACAGTCATAGGACAAACGAGAACAGCCTTTTGGGGTGTGGAGCAGCTGGGGTAAGTGGACACATGTGCAGAGGGCCTTGGGGATTCTCCGCAGACCCAAGGCCCGGATCACATAATGTCTGTGTCTGGAGGTCTGCGGGGAAGTTTGGAGGCCCAAAGAAAGAATCGGGTACTGCTGCAGGTGTGCCTGGACTAGGAGCTAAAGGGGCTTCTTTTGCAGGAACCCAGTGCAACTCTGTGCATGATTTGGGCAGCAGCGTCTCCGAAGCTGTGTGGGACAGAAGCTGGGCAAGTGGTTTCCTAGATGGCCACCCCGGGCAGGGGGGCAGGACTGTCTCTCTGTGAGCAAGCACTGAATTGAGGAGGTGGAGCAGAGAGCAGTGATTTGTGCGAGGGCATAGACCTAACACTCAGCTCCAGGCTATGCCACCACAAACAAAATAAAAAGCTGGAGATGGGGTTGGGGACACAAATGGGAAAGAAAGCTGCACAGGCAACTAGCCCTGGAGAAAGCACACTGGGCAAAGCAGTGGAGGGAAAAAGTCCACCTCCCAGAAGCCTTGCCGGTTCGCCCCGGGAGTCAGGAAAGCCCAAACTGCCTCCTACAATGTTTCTTCAGCGCCCTCTACTGACGAAGCGCGACATCATGCAAAACTCAAAGGAAGCACATTTAAAGGGTCCATATCCATTTTTCACAGAACCAACAGCTGTGAATGAATTTGGAGCCCAGAGTCAATAAAATACTTTTGGTCTATTAGCAAAGATTAAGAAATGATACTAAATACTCAATAAAGTACAATGAGATAACCACTGCAGCTACTGGTAGAAATACAAATGGATATAACTTTTCTTGAAATCAATGTGGTAGTTCATCCTATAATTCAACTTATAGGATCTTATATTGAAATAATCAGGCATGCAAAACATTATGCAAAGATACTTATTATATTGCTATTGTGGTAAAAGGAAGAAAATAACCTAAATGATCAAAAATAGAAAATGATTAAAGGGAAAAACATTTCCCCAAGAATGGTATGCAGCTATTAGAATTATGTTTCCAAATAAACTTTAATTATAGAAGAAAATTCTTCTTCCATATCTAAGAATATACATACAAATATTCAAAATGTCTCTTACCCATAAAATGTTTGTGTGTGTGTGTGTGTGTGTGTGTGTGTGTGTACACTACATACAAACCAAAAATACATTAAATATGGTTATATCTGGGTTATAGAATTATGGGTGAATCATTTATTTTTCCATGCTTATTAAATATTCTAAATCAACACGTGTTACTTTTCAAATTTGGAATAGAAAAGTTATGATTAGAAAGTTACCAACCAGGTGCGCCTGGGTGGCTCAGTCGGTTAAGCGTCTGACTCTTGGTTTCCACTCAGGTCATGATTGCAAAGTCATGAGATGGAGCCCCACATTGGGCTCTGCATTCAGTGTGGAGTCTGCTTGAGGTTCTTTCCCCTTCCTTCTCCCTCCTCCTCTACTACTCCCCCTGCTCACGCTCTCTCTCTCTCTAAAATAAATAAATAAAATCTTTAAAAAAGAAGGTTACTAACAAAAAGTAGCAAGTACATGTAAGCACAGAGTCCTACTAGATGCAAAAACATCAAAGTATTTAGTAAGACATTGACTTCACTTCTGTGGTAGTTTTAAAATATATTCATAAAGCCTTTGATATTCCTCCTTTCAAGAGATAGGACCTAATCTTCCTCACCTTGCAAATGGACCGGACTTAGGGATTCAATCCTAATGAATAGAGGAAAGCAGAAGTGACAGTGTGTGATTCTGGGGCTAGGTCACATAGCACTGTGGCATCCTCCTTGCTCACTCTCTTGGATCACGGGCTCTTGGGGAAGCCAACTACCATGCTGGGAGCAGCCCGGAGAAAGGCCTGCATGATGGGAACGGAGACCTTTGCCAAAGTCTGCAACAACCGAGGCCTCCTGGCCCCATGTGCTGGCCCCAGTCAAGCCTTCAGATGACATAGCCCTGTCTAACCGTTTGACTACAACCTCATGAGAGACCCTGAGCCAGAAAACCCAGCTAACCCACTCCTGGATTCCCGATCCTCAGAAAACCTATGAGATAAGAAATGTTTGTTGCTGCTAAATTTTAGGGTAATTTGTTACATAGCAATAGATAACCAATACAATTTCTGAGACAAAAATTTATTCGGAAGCATCTTTGCATAATACGAGAATATAAACTTTTGTCATAAAACTGTTTATCCTTGTTCTAGGTGGCTCGAATATTTCACTACCAGTTACATATTAGGTCAAATTCGATCCCAGATAATGTTAATACTTATTAATGGTAGAGGACCTGTTACATTCATCTTTGTATACTTCGCTGTACTTAATGTTGTGTCTTGTGCATAGGATGCGCTTGATAAAAATCAACTGAATAAAAGCCTTAATGACCTAGTGAATCAGTGAGTAAAAGAATGAGTGAATGAGTTATAGGAAATATTTTTTTCTAAAAATCTCCTGTATATATGCCTCCTTTTCACAAGTCTGACCCGGTAGCTAAAGAAATATAGAATCTTTTTTGTCTGGCTTCCCCAAATTTGGTGGTATGTTTTATTATCTCTTGGCTATATGAAATGTTCAGTTAGGCAGTGTTGCTATGGAATTTTGTTTAGGGCCATTCATGTCGGTTTCAGGAACGGAAGGAGAAAGAAGTCCATTTTCAAGGCAGTTGATGAGGTAGAAAAGATGGCAGGTGTAAGTGTGATGTTGCTATATCTACATGTGAAAGGAAAGGAATGGGATGCAGATAGGACAAAACCCTCAATGGCACCCATTTGTCTTCTAAATAAGAATAGCTAACACCTATTAGATTGAGCCATTTGAAATTGTCAAGATTTAACCTGCAAAAGCAGCAATTTCAGATTACTCACACTAATAGCACTTGCCATTTGCCAAGAAGTGTTTTAAGCTTTACGTATATTAGCTGGTTTAGTGTTTGTTCTAGTCCCACGAAGAAATGACCCTTTCAACCCAGTTTTAAAGATGAAGAAGAAAACCAGCCATGGAGAAGATAGGAGATTTGCTAAGGTCTTTAGTAGAAGAGCTAGGTGGGATATGAATCACGCTCCGGAATCCACCATTTTAACCGCTGTCATCTATGACCTCACCCTCAACTACACTCTCTCAGTCTGGCAGTGGACAGGTGACAGTCTACTTCAGTGGACTGTTGTGGGAGTTGTAGGAGTAACGTGTGCCAAAGGTGGCGCTTTACATGTAACAAGTGTGATAGGTCTTAGCTGTTGTTGTAATTAAACTACACTATGCCCCCAGCCGCCATTGTATCCCTATCCTCCACTAGGTCTTACTGCCGACAACTACTTACCTGTTGTCCTCAAACCCGCCAAACTGAATCACTCACCATTCCTCGAAATACCTCACAACCCACCACATCTCTGTCTGTTCAAACCTTGCCCAGTTTCTAGTCCTTGGCCAGGGTCACTCCCTCCGTGACTTTTCCTGGTCTCTGTGACAGTGTGTGATCTTAGACTCCCGGGCATCACATTATCAGTTAGCTCTGCTCTTGTGACACTGGGAGTTTGAAATCTGCCTTTTTTTGTAATTCCTGATGTGATTGTGTCCTGTATAAGTTCATTAGTTATCTGGTTTTAGTATATTCGTGTTATGCTCTATAGCACCTAGCAGTGTATGCAATACGTAGGAACTTAACAAACGTTTCTTTGGATCTAACTTGCTGATGTATATGAACATGTTGAAATCACTGGCGTGAGGAAAAACTCTTTAAAATCAAGTGAAGTGGGGGCACCTGGGTGGCTCTGTCGGTTAAGCATCTCACTTTGGCTCAGGTCATGATCTCAGTGTCCTGGGATTGAGCCCTGTGTCAGGATTCACCCTTAGCGGGGAGTCAGCTTGTCCCTTTCCCTCTCCCCCCCCCGCCCCTCCTTCCACTTGTGTGTGTGAATACTTTCTCAAATAAAGTAAAACAAACAAGTAAATAAATAAAATAAAGTGTACTATAGTGAGGATTAAATTTTTTTATAATCAAAATAACTCACTTATTTAGTAGGCACTAAAATATTACTGCTTAGTTTTTATTACACACAAAATCTGGAAAAATAAAAGTCCAAATGATTAAGTTCATTATGTCATTTATGCCAAGATTTCTGGGGAGAAGACTACTATTACAAATCATCACTGAAAGCTCAAATTAATAAATATCAGGGCGCCTAGGTTCCATTGTCAGCATCATATATATATAGGGTAAAAATAAAAGGTGGACAGATGGGAAAAATGGGTTAAGGAGGTCAGAGGTCAATTTAAAAATTTAGAGAAGAGAGCACACATACCAAAAATACATAATATATACAACATATATATTATATATATACATACATATATATTATATATATTATATATTTTATATATATACATATTAGAGAATGAGATGGACAGGAAAGAAGGAGAAATTGAATGAACATGTGAGGAATTCTTCCAAGGCTGAGGCTTTAATTGCAGAGTCAGTGGTTAAGGGAGACAACTGTTCACGGAGAGAAACAGCTATTGTCGCCTCAACACTGTGAAGAGAAAACCGCCAACAATTTGCAACGAGTGCTTCAGGGAGATTTCTCTGGCGCTGAGTTTCCAGATAATGATGTTCCCTGACATGACAAAGGAGCACTAACGCCCTGGTGAAGAGCCCAGTTTCTGGAGCTGAATGGTCTAGATTGGAATCCTGGTTCCAAACCACCAGTGAATACCCGGGCAAGTTACTTAACCTCTCCGCACTCAGAGTCGTGGTCTGTAGAATGGGAAGGTTAATAATAGTACCTGCCTCTTTAGATTGTGATGAGGACCGAATGAGTTTTTCCCAGGTAAAAACTTACAACACTAGCACCATGCTAGTTAGCTCGGCAGCCAGGGACAAAAACGAGCCAGAAGTTAAGTCTAACTATGTGTCTTTAGAACACAGGCTGTTGCAAAAGCAGACTTATCTAGCACGTAGGGAGACTATGTACGGCCCACAGGACCTATTCCTCACCTCAGTCCTGAACTTTTGGAGCTTTGCTAGTAACTCAAAGACTCTTGGCAAACAGAATGTTAAATATTTTCTTGATTTCATAATGTGTTCAATGCCTTAGGCACAAGGCAAAGTCCTGATTAGTTCAAGTCTAACTGATGGCGAAAGAAAGAGGCAAAAAGAAGGAAAGACATGTTTTCGCCAAGCTCCACCCGAAGGTAAACTTTATGAAGATAGGGATTTTGTTCTGTTCTGTTTGGTCACCGATGTGTCACGAGCTCCTAGAACCGTGCCTCGTACACAGCAGATACCCACTAAAAATCTGCTGAATGAATGAATGTTATGAGTGGTTCCAAGTACCTTCCCAGTTTCACACCTTCAAAAAAAAAAAAAGGCAATTATAAAGGTGACTTATTATAGAGCACATTCCATTTAGTTCAATGATCATTTCCAGCAGTGTTACAGACAGAAACTTCAAAGCTGCACTTGGGTCTTTCTAATTTTGGAAACCCAGCAGCCAGTTCCCAGCGAGATGTGACAGCCCATTGCATCTACCTGAGGTTTTGAAAGACTCCCTTGATTTCATATTTCTGGTGCTGCTCCTGAGAAGCTGAAAGCTTCTGGGAGAAAGGAAGAACGTAAGCTGGTTGTATGAGGGTTACGAGTAGTAGATTTCTCTGCTAAGTAGGAAAGGAGAGATTTGGTGTAGCCTGGCGAGGATCCTTGAGTATCATTGTGAGTGGCTGAAAAATGATGTTGTTTCGTATTCTGGATATTAGACATGAGTTTCATTACTCATGAAAAATAAGAGGCAGATCTCAGGTCATTCGGCGATGGCTAGAGGACACAGTCAAGATGGCGGCAGTGTCTGGCCTGATGCGGAGACCCCTTGAACAGGTCTCGGGGCTGCTGAGGAGGCGCTTCCACCGGACGGCGCCGGCGGCGCTGCAGGTGACAGTTCGTGAGGCTATAAACCAAGGTATGGATGAGGAGCTGGAAAGAGATGAGAAGGTATTTCTGCTTGGGGAAGAAGTTGCCCAGTATGATGGGGCATATAAGGTTAGTCGAGGCCTGTGGAAGAAATATGGAGATAAGAGGATCATAGACACTCCCATATCTGAGATGGGCTTTGCTGGAATTGCTGTGGGTGCAGCTATGGCTGGGTTGAGGCCCATTTGTGAATTTATGACCTTCAATTTCTCTATGCAAGCCATTGACCAGGTTATAAACTCAGCTGCCAAGACCTACTACATGTCGGGGGGCCATCAGCCTGTGCCCATAGTCTTCAGGGGGCCCAATGGTGCCTCAGCAGGCGTGGCTGCCCAACACTCACAGTGCTTTGCTGCCTGGTATGGGCACTGCCCAGGCTTAAACGTGGTCAGCCCCTGGAATTCAGAGGATGCAAAAGGACTTATTAAATCAGCCATTCGGGATGATAATCCAGTGGGAGTGCTAGAGAATGAACTGATGTATGGAGTTCCTTTTGAATTTCCCTCAGAAGCTCAGTCAAAAGATTTTCTGATTCCCATTGGAAAAGCCAAAATAGAAAGGCAAGGGACACACATAACCGTAGTTGCCCATTCAAGACCTGTGGGCCACTGCTTAGAAGCTGCAACAGTGCTATCTAAAGCGGGAATTGAATGTGAGGTGATAAATATGCGAACCATCAGACCAATGGACATTGAAACAATAGAAGCCAGTGTCATGAAGACCAATCATCTCATAACTGTGGAAGGAGGCTGGCCACAGTTTGGAGTAGGAGCTGAAGTTTGTGCCAGGATCATGGAAGGCCCTGCATTCAATTCCCTGGATGCTCCTGCAGTTCGTGTCACTGGTGCTGACGTCCCAGTGCCTTATGCAAAGATTCTGGAAGACAACTCTATACCTCAGGTTAACGACATCATATTTGCAATAAAGAAAACATTAAATATTTAGTTTGGACTTGAATTTCAAGTCATTAGGATTTACTTAAAATACTTGCTGTCACTTCACCTGGAT
This sequence comes from Callorhinus ursinus, assembly GCF_003265705.2. Lineage (NCBI taxonomy): Eukaryota > Metazoa > Chordata > Mammalia > Carnivora > Otariidae > Callorhinus > Callorhinus ursinus. The sequence continues at coordinate 58,575,964 of NW_027397066.1, read as the reverse complement.
TGTACTGTAAGACCTTACAATTCATAAAGTTATCCTTAAAGCAACAAGAAGACAAATGTTTTTGTACTTGGAAGAAGTTTAAATGTGCTTGTATGTGGAAAAATTCTTCTCTCCTGCCCTAGACTCCATGGGGCTTTTTTTGGTCTCTTACGATTACCACGTTCTTTGAATAAGGCTAATGTAAAATTTTACCCTCTCACAAGGACAAGGTATGAATGTGGCAGAGTTCTACAGAAAGATGTATCCAAAAACGACAACTTGTATGTAAAGATGAAACCTATTATCTACATTTGCTGTTAGATTGTTTTGATAAGGAATAAAGGAGTTCCTAATTATAAAAAAAAAAAGGCAGATCTCAGTAAAGACTCTATGTTGACATTTTCTGTAATCATTTGCCTCCCAAGAGAGACTGGCACTTTTCAATCAGTTTGGACCCCTAGAAAAAACAAAAGCAAATAAGTACATCTGTAAGAAAAAGAGAAACAAAACAAAACAAAACAAAACATCTGAACATCTATGATCCCCAAATAGAAAATCTTTAAGACTTACCTGTTATATGCCTGAGAGGGGCTCTAATGTGCCCACAGCTCAAGGTCTTAGACTTTCTCATGACCTAGTCTCTGTGCTTAAGGACTTAACTAACTGCTATGCCTCTCCCACTCTCAGGACCCCAGATTTGGAATCAATAAAAATTTGCTGTTTCCTCAAAAAAATTTGAGACTGTTTAGCTGCAGGGTAAAAACGGACAATCAACATCAGTTTCTCATTGCATTTTAAAACTTCCCCAGGCGAATCCCATGCTAAATCATCATATAATCAGGTATAAGAACTCAAGAGGAACAAAATCACCAACATTGATCACAGTATCTCTACTGCCTTCATATATTCATATATACTGGTATTGACCTCTATGCTTTCCAGAAGTTTTCCCCAATTTTTACCCGTATAGTTTTTATTCAAATAAAAGTCATTTGTGGAAGCCCAGAGAAATCAATAAAAGTTAACTTGCCTTTAGTGAAGTGGGAATGGGACCCCTAGAACTTCACTGCTAAGGTTAGCGCATGCACGCACACACGCCCCCTAGGTGATAGATGATTTGCACTCCTAAGAGCCCCTAGCACCCTGTGGGACATGGTTAGAAGTCTGTTAATTTAGTCCTTCTTCGTGCCCTCAAACAGACCACACCTAAATCATCTAGAGACTGGAATTTATTTGTTTTTAAAAAGAGCACCCCAGTTTAAGGTATCTTTGTTCTGTTGGGTTTTTTTTAAGATTTCATTTATTCATTTGAGAGAGAGAGACAGAGAGAGAGACAGAGAGAGCATGAGCAGGGGAGAGAGGCAGAGGCAGAGGGAGAAGCAGACTTACCCCTGAGCTGGGAGCCCGATGTGGGGGTCGATCCTAGGACCCCGGATCACGACTTGAGCTCAAGGCAGACGCCTAACCATCTGAGCCACCCAGGTGCCCCGGTATCCTTGTTTCTATGGCAACCCATGACTTTTTAAATCCATCTTTGTGGGAAATTTTCCCATAAACTTAACCTCAAGACCCTCATATTTAATCTTGTTCATTGGCTCTGAAACTAACAATAGTGGGGTAAGTCTTGTTTCTCCGTATCTGTCCTTCCAGACTTTATTTCATAGTTCCTCAGTAAATTTCTAATTTGTAATGAAAATAAATGTTGGGGTAGGGGGACGTTTCTGGTAAAGGTAAAGTAGAAGAAAGGCATCTGAGAAACCACTATAATAATGAGAAATGTCCCGCATGAAATAAGGGATGATAACGTTACATCTTGAGGCAAAGTCCAAGGAAGATATTGAAATATAAAACATGGACTCATATAATGTAATGCAGGGAAAAGACAGAGGAAACATTTTCCTTACACTGACATCAAATTAGTCACTCTGATTTCCTATCATCCTGGACATGTTGGTAGACTGCTATCATGTCACCTAAGACTTTGGAATAAACACTACCAATTTCTCCATATCCCTGTGACATGCTTTTCAATCCTGTTATTGTTCTAGATACTCTCTGGACATAACAATTTGCCAGTGTCCTTTTAAAATGTATTGTCTCTCATCTCTTCCAATATCCCAGTGCAATCATGATAAAAATATTATTTAAAAAAGAAGAAAGCCTTACTGATGCTAAAAAAAAAAATCGACATCAGAGATATTGATGAACTCTTGAGGGAAAAAAAAAGAAAGTCATCAGTATGATACTGACCAATATTTCAAAGTACAAAAATAGGAGCTCAGAATAATAAAATGATGATATGTCACAGCAGTAAAAGACCAGAAAGTCACTGATTTCTGGGTTGCTTTTGGTTCTTGTCTGCTGCCCAGCCTGTTTTTTCAAACTTCCTAAAGATTCCTGTAGCCACCACCATGCTTTCAATGAACTAATCTTTACTTAACCAGAATTTGATCCTATTATTTACACCTAAAGAACTCCCATTGACATATCAGTAAAAATACTGTTCCAATAATAGACAAAATAATATTTTAAAATGCAAGCACCCAGAAAGTTTATCTCCCAGGTGCCCATTCTGAAATAATACAGACAGACATACATATGCACCTGTATGTTAAGAATGTAGCCCAGCAAACCATAAAATAATCCGAGAAAAAAACATAAAATAGTATTTTAGAAATAGTCCAATTTACCCAGGACAGCCATGAATCAACCCCAGAAATAACTAGATCCAACTGAAAGATTAAGTTAGAAGACTTTTTGAAATATATAAGAAGACAGAATATTCTCTTACAAAAACTATATTATTGAGAACCTGAAGCATTGTAGTGATGTGTTGAAAGTAGGTGCTTTATTTGCCAACATAGAAAAAGAAAGACAATTGGTAACTCTCAAAAACAGAAGGATATGGTAGGGAATCATAGTCCAAATGTGCAAAACTTATGAAAGTGGCATGATTTTCTGCAGCTTAGGTAAGAAAATAGATTTCGTTTAATCTCTACACCTTTTAACAGGGTGTGTCATTCCATTGGTCAATCCACTCATGGTACTCAGGTAAATTATATTCCAAGTAAACACACAATTAAATATACTATTTAATGGTTTCCAGTTTTTAGCATCCACTTATGAACAAAGCATATGAACCTTATATTTGATATGCAGATAAATAAACCCAGACAATGTAGAAGTAATAGTATATACAGCTTTAAAAAGAAAAGCTGGCAAGGAAGTCAAAGAAAGTTTAGACACATTAACTATTTTTGGAGAATCATTAGATGCCGACTGGTATTAAAGGGCCAAGAAATAAAATATAACCAATAAAAGAACTAAAAATACTTTTAAATAAATTAAGAAAGCATCTATGGATAAGGTTCTTGAAGTTAGCATAAGTACACTAAATTCATTACATGATGTTAATATTTTAAGAAACTATTACAGTGATGATGGTAATCACTGGAACTAAAAGTGCAAACTTAAAATTGGTTACCTTTTGGGAACGGGAAAAGCACCCAGCTCTTCTGCTTGAACTTTTACTGTATTCACGTATTACCTACATAATTTTTCAAAGCATGCATAATGTAGTATAAGAAACTGAACATGGTAACCGGGAATGATCTGATCCACATAAGTTGGGATTATCATGCTGCTTCATCTGATCCTTTTTTCTTCTTTGGAAACACATCCAAGATTGCAGTAGCTCTGATACCAGACCCATCAAATTGTTAAGCACAGACACCTTAACTGGCAGATCTTTCCACATGAACCTGTGTCAAGTCACATCTAACAGTAGAACCTCGCTTTTTTTTCCATTGTTAAATTTCTTGTATTATTTTCAAAGCATTATTTCAACCTGCCCACATTTCTGCTAATTCATGTTTACTTTCTTCTATATTATATTCTGTTGGTTGATAGAGAAATATCTCAGGCTATCATTATCATTCCCCACTGGCCTGGCAGAAAGAATTTCTGTGAGTCAAATTTTCTTGTTGAACCTGCTGATGTCTACAGTTCGTGTTATTACTTCATGGAATGTGAGATGCCTTTTCTTTGGATGATCCAAATTCACCCTGTGTAGCTGAATTTCTTATTTTTTTTCTTACATATATATTTCAGTTGTACTCTTGCCAACATTCCAACATTGACTTTGGTCCACCCTTTTTCTCCATAGAATTTGGCTTGCTTCTTAAAATATGTCTTCCGTCTTATCTAAAAATGCTTTATCTTCCCAATAGCCATAGCTAGTAAGACAGTCTTCAAACCTGCCCACTTTCTCTTTTAACAGGCAGAACAGGTTCGCATAATCGACTATTATAATCTCAGAAAAGAAAACAAAGAAAACGCCTGTAGGTCCTTGGAGCGGTTAGTCTTTCCTAGCTAACTTGGAACATGCATAGACTGCCAGTTGGCTGAGTCTCTTCACTTCTGGGGTCTTGGTTCCATGGGGGTTCCTGGAGTATCTAGGTATTATTCCTTTGCACTATAGTCAAATCTAGAACCCTTTATTAAACATAGAAGTACAAAGACACGAATTCTTGACAATAAAATTCTAAAACAGTTTGATAATCTATTCCCACATTTTTTGCTAAGCCTGTTCATACACCATAAAGTTATTTTTTTAAATATTCCAGTCTTATCTTTATATTTAATATCCCCAAATTCCTTCCCTTTCTTTCATAAATGTGTTATTTTCCCATTGTTTCATTATTTCTGCTACTGTCCTTGGTTCCAGCTTCTCACTGAGTGTTGGGCATATGAAATATGGGGAGGGAAGGGGGAACAGTGTATGATTAGCCACTTGCACCTTAGCAAAGTGATTCTTAAAGTGGTCCCCAAACCAGCAGCATCAGCAGCACCTGGGAACTTGTTAGAAATGCAAATTATCAGACCCCACCCCAGAACTACTGAGTCAGACACCCTGTGGGTGGAAAATGCTGATTTTGTTTTAGTAAGCTCTGGAATTGATTCTGATGCACACTAACATTTCAGAATCATTGCCTTAGGATAATCAGACAAGGGTAAACTTGACCAAACTTTAGAGATAGTACATAATTACAGATAATAAGCATTTTTATCTGAAGAAGTAATTCTGGCAAATTTTAATGAACATGATATATTCTTCAGATAGCTTCTATTTTCTCCTTTAATTTGGAGGAGAAATCCTAAAAGAAAGTAGAGAGGGGAGGGGAGGGGAGAGAAGGGGAAAATAGTTGGGCTTTCCAACCATTAAGTTAAAGATTGCTGTTAGGCAAAAAGTGTGGGGAAAAACACACAGAAATCTTCCTATCCTGCTACTCACCAATAATAGTTTGAGCAAATAATATTCTTATGCAGGAACAAGAATACTTCAAGAAAACTCGCTTGGGAAATCGCAGGCATAGGCCCTTCTTCAAAGTGTTGATCTGTGTGGCTACGGGGTTGTTACTCAGGTGGAAACATGTTTTCTGAATGCTTTACGAAAAGCAAAAAGGCTTTAAAATAAATAAATAGACTCTAGCATGGGTGATTACTTTGATTTTGTGTATCAGCGAGTCTGAAAGTCAGTAAAATTTTTCTGTGAACAACCTGATAGTCAAGAGTTGGGGCTTTGCCGTTCATACAACCTCTGTCACAGTTGTGTCTCAGTCTGCAATTTCTTAATTCAGCCGTTGTAGACAGAAAGCAGCCGTAGACAATACATAAATAGATGGGCACGGCTGTGTGTCAATACAACCTTATTTATATAAACAGGAAGTGGAGTCGATTAGCCCAAGGGCTGTAGTTTGCCTGCCCTTGACTAGACCATAGACATATGATTTTTAACATAGACACATGTACAGTTTAGCCGAATGGGTAGAAAAGAGCCACTGAAGGTAATTAAAGATTCATGAAAATTGTTACCTGCGAAAACATTTCCCTGGGCCACTGCTAAACTTAACCCTGATCCAAAGTATCCCTAGTCTGTTTGCACTATAAAGGCTGCTTTATTTTTTTTTACCTACACTCTTGCATTCCTCTGCTCAGATACTGTAATCTACTATTTCTGAGTTTCTGTTCCTCACTTCATGCCCCTGGGACAGCAGTTTGTCCTAGGTCCCCTCCATGAATTTTTTTTTTAAGATTTTATTTATTTGACAGAGAGAGACACATTGAGGGAGGGAACACAAGCAGGGGAAGTGGGAGAGGGAGAAGAAGCAGGGAGCCCGATGTGGGGCTCGATCCCAGGACCCCGGGATCATGACCTGAGCCGAAGGCAGACGCTTAACGACTGAGCCACCCAGGCACCACCCCCCCCGTGAATTTATGTGAATTTTCTGTGCCACATCCTACCATGATATTCTTAGAAATTTAACTCCTACTTGAAATGAAAATCATTTACTTGTTAACTGTATGCAATTAGATGAATTCCAGAAAACAGTCTGCTGGGAGTCAGTTTGGTGGGTGTGCACAGATACTCTGTTCTGTCATTGTTCTTTCCTCTCTATTCTTCAATCCCTATTCTGATGATCTTCTGGCCACTGAGAAAATGAAAACCTTTTCACTGGTTCCTTAGTTAAGCCCCAAACTACATTTGGTGACTATTCCTGACTGTGTCCCAGAAATTTCTAGAACAAAACTACAGTTTGCCCAGACAGGTTTTTAAACTGCTATTTCTTTAAAATTTCATGACATTCCAAGGACACCATTTCTCTACAGTTACCCAAGTCTTCAGTCCATCCTCCCTCCTCACACCCCGAATCCTAAGCATCTCCACTCCATCTGGTGTCATGGCTCTGATATTCATCTCTATCTGTGTCTAACCCTGATCGTTTCCTCAAGTAAACATAAATATTAACATATCCTAAAGCTGAATATAATCGATTACACCATTCCATCTAGACTGTGATTTTCTCCGCATTCACTCACAACTGGAATGGAGAACTTTTTTTTTTTTTTAACTTCAGTAAATCCTAAGCATGCTAAGAGAAAAGACAAGGAGACAGAGATACCTCTTCTCGGAAACACATTTCACTTGTCTCTGTTTGGCAGCACTTCTCCACCAGGTGGGCGAAATCTGCAAGCATCGATTGGAACTGCATCTCTGTTGCATATGGTTTCTGCTTCACAAGGTTGCTGAGGAACCTGAATCAGAAAGGAGTGGCAAAAATACAGGTACACCCTGAGTTCTAGAAGACCAGCTTGCACACCTGCCTTACTGATTTAAAGCTAGACACCACCCACACCTCTTGGTCGCCCCCACTCTGATGGTTAGAAGCCCGGAAAATGCTGTGCTGTGTTCACAGATTTCACACTGCCCATCTCCATCTTCGTGTTTTGCCCAACATATTTTTCTTCCAGGACATCTCTTTTACATAATTCATACATTAAATTTAATTATTTTTATGTAATTATTACTAGGGTAAAGATTTTTGTTTTCTATTTTCATTGCATTGGATGGTAAATAGATGATATAGTAAATTAAATCGTTTTTCCTATAATATTTTGTTATGAACACTTATTCTGAACAACTAACTTCCAAATAAATATTACAAGTGTAACACAGCTGGAAGTTGAGGGTCTTTCATACGTTATTAATGATAAGCCAACAAACCAATTTCAAACTATAATGGTTTGATAATCATCTCCAATTTCCTTCACCAAAGAGTTTCCCCCACAACTGTAGTTTCAACCACTTTGAATATTCAAAAGTGTATCATGGTTTCTGTCTCTCTAGTTAATAGTATTCCAAATCTTCCAGTGTTATCTCTTCCCTCTTTCTCTCTCTCTCTCTCTCTCTTTTTGTTTTTTTTACTGTTTTAGACCAAGACAGATTTAACCACAGAGAAAATAAGGCATGAGGGGTAGGAAAAATGCACATTAATCAGTATTTTACTGTTTAACCAAAAACCCTTGCTTATTCTTCGTTTTCAAATTCAAATTGATAATACCCCGTGGCCTTATTTGTGCCTTGAATGGGTATAAAAGAAAATATCTCAAAGCTCTAAGTAGCTATTTCTCTGATAATTTAAGCCAGGGGTCCAGTAAACAACTGCAGATAGTAATTATTTTAGGCTTAGAAGTATAGTGTTATAAATATATCATATCACAAGACAGAAAACTCCAAAGCTCCAGTTGCCTGGGGTGGGCTGCTCAGTAGGCAGGGGGCAGGCACAGTCTGTGTCCTGCTGTCATCAGTGGGGGAAGATGGAGGGGAGGGACTAGCCAGTGAAGGGGGAGGTGCCCGCTGTGGTCAGTTTCACTCTCTGCCCCACACACGCCCTCCTCTTCTCCCAGCTGTCTCAATGTGGGCAGCTGACCCAAGAGACTCGCTGAGCCATTTGACTCCTGGACTAAGAGGCCACCACCTTTCACTGCCCAGCAGTGACCAACAGCAACGTCCCCAGCATACAGGTGGCACCAGCTCAGGCACTGTGCAGCAGTGAGCATGGTCATCCGCACGGAAGGCAGGCACCGGGAGCAAAGTGGGGGACATGGCTAAAGCAAACTTGGCCCTCTGCAGCTCTCAAGACCAGCGCAGTCGAGCAGTGCCCTAGGGACCTACAAAAACAGCCGCGCCCAGATGCCCATAGCATTCCGATCCCATTAAACAACAGAACAAGAGACATCCAGCTTAACATGGTAGCCCACTGGACATGCCTCTTTGAACTTGCCATTTCGACTCCACCCTCTCCCACCACGCCAACCCTCACACCCCCACCCTGCCTTGAGGATAGACAAGCTAAAACAACAACAGGACTAAAAATATTGGGAAAGCACAGCTACTGATTTTTTTTTTTTAAGATTTTATTTATTTATTTGTCAGAGAGAGAGCACAAACAGGGGGAGTGGCAGGCAGAGGGAGAAGCAGGTTTCCTGCCAGGGGCCTGACAAGCAAGGAGCCCGATGTGGGACTTGATCCCAGCACACTGGGATCATGACCTGATCTGAAGGCAGATGCTTAACCAAATGAACCACCCAGGTGCCCCACTAATAATTTCTTTTCAGAAACCACCTCAAAAGGAGCCTGGTTTGAGGAATACATAATCATTGCCCCTCAGGTGCCAGACAGCTGAAAGAAGTGAAGAGATTTTAACTACTCCCATGTTTGCCTCTAACTCTAAGTCCTAGGAATCTAGGGAGGGAAATCAGATACGGGAACAAGGACTTAATGTACAGAAATGCTCATTGCCAAAATGTATACTGGTTAGAAGTTGAAAACAATTTTCATGTCCAGCAATAAGGAATGGTTAAATTCATTATAGTACCCAGATGGTGGAATAGTACCATGCCATTAAAATGTGGTTTTGAAGATTAATTAGTGACCAAAATGCATACATTATAATTTTTAAAAACTATATCAAAAATAGTGGCAACAGCCAACGTATTTACTATGATCCAGGCAATGTGCTGAGAATTTATATTATCCCATGTAATATTGTCAGTTACCTTTTTAATAAGGCTCTATGTCATCTCCATTTTGCAGTTGTAACCATGATCTCAGACCCCCTGGGAATATTACAGTTTTGGACATATACAGCAAACCAGTGAGGTCAGCCTCCCTCCCAGAAGGCAAGAGGATTGGGAACCACTTGGGAGAACTCCTCCTGAGACCAGAAGTCAGCCTCACAGACTGCTACCCAGTAAGAAAGGCTTGGTCAGTGGAAGACGGGAATGATTTCGTGGTTCCCCAACTGAGCCTTCATTAGACTCATTTCTGAGTTACATGGGATCAGGATTCCTATTTGAAAAAGTGCTCTAAGAGAACTTTCACTGAAGTCCTGCCGACGATGGAGACATACACAGCACTGCCCTGGGGCCCGCTGCAAGTGGATGATAATCCTGGGGGTCAGGGGAAAGGGGTGGTTTTCTTTTCACGACAAAACAGAACACAGTTTTGTCATTTCAAGGGACCCCATCTGCAGCCGAGCAGGAGACAGCAGCACCTGGAGGGCAGAATGGTACCCAGGGGCCCAGGAGTGGTGCCAGGGAGAGCATGCTTGGAGAATTCCTGAGGGTCAAGGGAGTTTCCTCAGCTCTCCCGTAAGCACGGACTCTAGGGATAATTGCTGGAACCGAAATTTTGTATAAGCAGCTAGTCACAAGACTGTGCAAAACTTATTAAATATTAGAATCATAGACTGATGGACAAAGGGCAATTGTGGGAGCGTGCGCTTGTAAGCATGTGGGACATTATATATTCTTATACTACACATATGTTTACAATGGGCACCTCTGCAGTGTTGGAATAAAAGTGTTATGATTTTCTTCTCTCTGTATTTTCTAAATTTTCTGCAATGATTCTGCATTACTTTAATAACAACAGAAATCAATATTTTAAAAAGAAATAGAATAGTATAAACATTGTTTTCTCTCCGACTCTTCTGTACATAGTTAATCTTCTAATTAGACCTAAACTTGATCTCATTTGAAAGAAAATGCTGTACTTCTTTTTAAGTATCTCCGTATAATTCAAGTTTGTATGGTTAGCTATATCATCAAACTAGTTTCCACTACCTTTGAATAATCATTATCAGTTTTTAAGAAACTAATTAGTAAAAGTGAGAAATATAGGCTATTTTCCACTGGAATTTGGTGGAATTTGTCTTAGAATGTATTTTCCTACAAAAACAATATTACTCATGATGCTGAGATTCACTGACCAATCCTTGAAAGCATAGGCTTGCTAAAGTCCCAGGTAATAGAAACTACCTGTCATGCGTGCCTATACTGTGGAAATACCCATCTCCAAACTTGTAATTGGGGCTTCTATGATCTGGCTTAGGGGATTCAGCACCGAAAGGGCAGGAGCTAGTACAGGGAGGGGACAGAGTTTACTACTAGTTCAGGCAGAAGCTGGACTTCTCTTTCCTTCTTTTGTCATAAAAGGCACAAACTTAGAAGTCAAACTTACTTTGGTTCAACTAGATAGTGTGATGGTGAGTGAAGTACTTAACCTCTCTGACCTTTACCTATAAAAAGAAAATGTGAACACCTACATTGCAAGGCAATTGTAAGGACCAAAAGTAACGTATTAAAGGGCTGAGTACAGTTACTGGCATACTCCAGGCAATAAACAATGGCAAAGATAATAGTACTGATGAATAATTATAATAATAATAGCACATCTTGTTTCCATTTCAAATTTTCGGTTGTTTCCAACCACGGTCTCCTTCTTCCCTGATTCTCACAATAAATGGTACATTGTCACAACTCTTCTCCTATGTATTCATTTATTCATTCAGCAGATGATTGATGAGCATCGTCATAATTTCCCTAAGGATCTAAGCTGTAGATTCAACAGTAATAGAGAAACCTAATGGGAGAGGCAGGAAAGCTCCCTTGTCTATACCCTCTTCCCTCACTTACAAGCTGTGGGATCCAAGTGATTCCAAGGGATTGGATGGCTTGGCCCCTCCCAAGCTCTCTAGTCTCACCCCAAAAGTTTCTGTCCCTTCCCTTACTTATGCCTCAGTCACACTGAACCACTCCACTCTGCTTTCCTTTTTCCCCTGCTGGGGGTGCTGATTTCCAAATGCACTTCCCCAGAGGGACCAGTAGGGGGAAGACGAGCAAGACCGCTGGGTTTCCCGAACATCAGCCAACAGCTGCTTATTTAAACCCGGAGAAACATCCGAATTGTACTGGAATAGGCAAAGGGAAAAAAGTCTCCCATTATGAGAAGATAGAAGGTCTGGGAATGAAATTCAGAGCAGGGATATCAGGAGGTCATGTTATTCCTCCTTGGAACTCCAGACGTAAAGGCGGTCATTTCTACAACTGGGGACTCTGTGACACTTAGAAGCTGGACTCCCTACCCCCCCAAACTGTCAAACACTTGTGATCTGCTTGCAGTTTATTTACCTCTCCTGCCCACTTCCTCCCTCTCCCACCCTGATCTCCTTACCTACCAACCTGACCACTGTTATTTAAAAATAGTTCCCTTAATTCTATTTTTTAGCTTAAAATTTTTAGTTTACCTTTTTACGTCTTAAATCCTATTTCTAATTCAGTACCATCAACTTGTTTTCAGTTTTTCACTTCTATGATATTAATCTTTCATTTTCATTAAATTTACCTACCATTTCATTTAAAGTACATTCTAGTCTTTGTATACTTTCTTAAATCTTTGCATTTCAACTCAATATTTTTAATTGGATTTTAATTTTTTTTTACTTTGAACTTCTATTTCCCTTTGATTGTCTCTATCTTATTACACGATCTCAATTTCTACCTTCTCTTCTACCTTGCTCAATTTTTCTTTCCCCACCCGAAGCCCCTTCACTGGTTTTTTTGTTTGCTTGTTTTTGCATTTATGCTGTGATGGTCAGCCCGAATTATAAATGTATAAAAGCCATAGAGAGCCCTTGCCACTATCCCAGGAAGTAAGGGTTTTTTTTTTTTTTCCAATTTGACCCTTGACTCCTAATATGGATTCTTGCAGAATATTCCAGAAATCTCTACTTTAACTGTTTCTATGCTACTGTTTTCTCCATATAGAGAACACAGTGAATTCACTTGAACAGGAATGAGTCCTAATATTTCATACTTTTTATTATCTAGCCCTTATCTAAGAGCTCAGTGTTTTGTTTTATTTTATTTTATTTACTTTTTTATTTTATTTTATTTTATTTTATTTTGAGAGGGAGAGAGAGAAAGCACAGGTGTGAGTAGGAGGGGAGGGGCAGAGGAAGAGGGAGAAAGAGGGAGAGAGAGAATCTTAAGCAGGCTCCATGCCCAGCACAGAGCCCCGACTGGGTGCTCAAACTCACAACCCTGAAATCTCGACCTGAGCTGAAATCAGGAGTTGGACACTTAACCAACTGAGCCATCCAGATGCCCCAAGAGTTCAGTGTTTTAAAAATTATAACCAATACTATGATTCCTTGATTAGGGCACACTAAAAGCTGTACGTTGGTAGTTAAAGCGTATGTGCTTTGAGCCAGATAGCTTGGGTGAATTTTCCAGCTCAACGACCTATTTACCTGTTGCATGATCTCATACCAAGTCTTCTTGCCTTCTGAGCCTCAGTTTCCTTATAATTAAAATGGCATATCATGTCACCTACCTCATAAATTTGTGGTAAGGATTTGGTGAGATGCCATACAGAAAGCGGTGCCTATCTATGCCCAGAGAACTTCCTCAAAAGAAGGCTAACGTGCACACTAGAAGAGACCTCATTCTTCTACGTTCCCACATCCAGCCTGAGCGAACAGAAGAATGGCTGACTAAATGTTAACAATGGTCTTCGGGGGTTTCCTGGGAAGTGTTAACGTCTAGGTTAGGACTGGCTCACCTTGACAACGGCAGTAAGGATTCCAAGGGTCAGCTGGCTTAAGAATTGCAAGTGCTGTGATAAAACAGAGCAAGCAACAGCCTGTACTTACTGCCTGGGAGCATGCGTCACTCCGGAAGCAACACCAACTTTGCCTCACTTGGCAAGAGATATTGTTGGACTCGTAATATTTAGACCCTGCAAGTGCATGTCTTAGAGTAAATAAATGAATTAGAAATACAGGAAGCTACCACTCCTAATGATCTTGGGGGGGAAGGAATAATGAGGACTAAGGCTCCCTTGCTTTCTCCTGAGGACAGGAGCAGGGGCTCTAGAAGGGAGCTGCCCCACCGTTGCGGGGCTGGAGTGCAATCAATGCATGCTACTGATTCAGGGAAACCAGAATTTCACCCTTTGGCTTTTCCTAGAACGGTCACCTTTGGTCATCTCCAAATGGGGCCTCTAACAGCACACTCACCAGAAGCGGAGTTCATTCCAGGGGAAAATGCCTGGACCGTGCTGGAGTATCTTGGCTCCAGGCTCAGGAGTGGAATGGGGGTGAAGAGATAGATGATTGGTGCTGCTAAGAAAGGAAATTCTTTGTCTGCAGCAGCAAACAAGGAGTCTCTTTTCTAAGAGCTGACAGTAACTGTTGCATTCAATCCGTCTATGCAGGAGTGGGGAGAATTGGGGGAAATGCCAACCACCTGTGAGATCTTAATCACCTTATGCCCTCTGTGGCAAAGGGCAAATCGGCTGCTCTAAAGTTATGTGTGCTGATGCACTACTTCCAAAGCCAACCCGGTGACACCTCAGGCACCTCAGCCTCGGTCACAGTCAGAAATCTGAGTCTCCCAGGTCACCTGTCACCATGCTGAGGTTTCTACACCCCTAATCTGACCCATCTCCTGCTCTCCTGGTCCTCTGTCTCCTTTGTAACTTGAGGCTTTCTCAAGAAAACATCCCTCTATCCACAGCTTCTCTTCTGAAGTTCTCTGTCTTGCTCATAAGAAAACATGAGACTCCCCAAAGGATACCGCTTCCCCCAGGACCTTTCAAGGGGAGGCTGTTTTACTTGAACTCCACCTACCTTAGTATCTAGGTCTCTTTTACTTCCAAGATAGCTCTTCTTCATCCTCTTTGAAAAGCCAGAGCTCCTTTGAAGTACACCTTATCAAGCTCTAACATCCCTCATCGATATTTATTCCTGCCCCATATAGAAAGTCTGGTCATTTTCCCTCATTTTTGATGACTTCAGACCCAGTGTATCACCTCTCTTTCCACCATTATCTTGACATTTATCATTTTCTATAGTTTCAACAACTGTATTAATGATCCACAGGTGGCAGATTGATTACAAAAATGGACGAATTATCCATCTTTATCTGTATTCATGTCCTTTACAATGTGATGTTCCAACTCTTCCTATCAAGAAATGAAGTCTATTTCCATACCCTACTTTAATCTGCCCTGGCCCTATGACCTACCTTACAGCATCAGTGGCATTGCATATTTCCAAACCTGGGCCTCGTGAGACCCCCACACATCCACCTTCTCCCAGCTACCATGTGAAGAAGCCTAGGTTAACCTGCCAGAGGACAGAAGACCACGTGCCGCAGAGACAAGCCGTCCTAGCCAAGGCCAGGCTTGGCCAGCCAGCTCCCAGCTGACTTAGCAGCTGACCATACACTCTTGAGCAAGCCCAGCTAAGAATGGCTGAGGCTGGCCCAGGTCAACAGACTCATCGTCAACCTGCAGACTCGATTGCTGACTTCATCCAGAAGCCCTTTTTACACAGAACACATGTTGGGAAACTCTGCACAAATGTATAGACTTTGTATTCTACTGGCAACATTTCTGACCAGTAGGCTTCAGTATTGGAAACAGCAACCAAATCCGAATTGCACTTTGCAAAGTAATAACTTATATTCATAAAATTTTCTAATTTATATATGTTTTCATATGCATTACATATGTATATATCATACACACACACACGTTCAAATGTTCCAAATTTCCCATTTTAGGAAAAATAAATTAATGTACTGCTCTGTCAATATTTTATGATCAATAGACTTCAATCTCACTAGCTGATCTAATTGGCGTAGCAACCATGATAGCCATATTGCAAAACTGCAGGAATATTCTCCATTCTACTTGACCTCTAACATAACATTTAGCTGATCCACTCATTATGCAATATTTATATCTGAGCCCAGTTTACAGTCCTCTATACCTGTTCCCTTGTGGGCAGAACAAATTAAAGAACAAATTAAACAAGAATTCTTACTTTTGCTTTTCAGTTTGGAATTCCTCCTCCTGAGCTTTGCACAAGTTCTCTTTAAGGTTGATGACTTGGCCACAGGATAAAGGTGGAGAAATATAAGTTCCATTGACTTGCAGATCATCAAAGCGTGGCTTCCTGAAGGCGTACGAGGCATCACAGCAGTGGCCCACACCAGCATTGATAGGCTCTGCTTCATGTCTTCTGCATAAACCTCCAAGAATTAGTTTTGCCTTTCCCAGAAGAGAATTAAAATAAGAGCCATAAGGTTTAGGTCATTTTGTTTTGTTTTGTTTTGTTTTGTTTTACTCCATAGAAAATAAGACTCATAAATATTCTCAAATTCTGGTTTCTTCTAGTTCAGCCTGGATTTCACTGTTTGGGAAAAAGCAGGAGTGTCAGATGCAGCCTGGTTCCCAGACTTGTCCTCCCTCTTCCCCTCATCCTCAAGTTGAGTTCACTTGAACTCCACCTCCAGGTTCCTTCCCAGTCCAATTTGTAGACCAGTGTTGACTTAAGATAGGAGTTTCTTACGCTCTTTTAAATTAAAATCAAGCCTCAAGTCAACAGCACTGTTAATTTGACTCAGAAGTATAATTGCTGAGTGGAGTTCTTATTTAAGAAGCTCAAATCCAATTTGTTTCTATTTTCTAAAACTGGACATCTATAAACACCACAGTGTTCACCAAGTGAACTTGGCGTATGGTAAATGCTCTATGAATATTTATTGAATGAATGAATGATGAAAGAAATCTTTGGATCCTAGTTCAGTTATCACCTTCATTTCCTTGTCCTCTTCTAGAAATGTCACCTTGCCTTGCTCCTTGTGTGTCTGATTCTTATCCTGATGTTGTCTACAAGCCCACCCGTATGCCTTTTCAAGTATGACTCCCCAGATTCCCAATCATTTACATATTTGGGAATGAAGTAATTGAAGCCAGTAAGCATCAACATTTCATGTATGAGTTTATCCATTTCAAATGTAACCAAAGAGATCACCTAAAAATAAGGCTTTAGAAACACATAAGTCTAATTGAAAGAGTTCCCCAAGAAAGGCATGACTAGATAATAAAACTTTATAATGAAATAAAAGTTAGACAGGGCTAGATAATAAAATTTTTTATATCTTCAATCAAAAAAGTATGTTTTATCAGAAGAAAGACCAATTTAGCATAAAGGAGATGTTTTATCAAGAACATTTAGGGCAGAGAAAACTGTCACCAAATAAGAATTCAGTAGTGTTAAAATAATACCACTTGAGAGAGACCTGGAGACTACATCTTGGAGACATGAGCATACAGGTCCCTGGAGGGATGTTCTCCATTGTGAGGAAGACATAATTTCTCATTTCTCAGGATAGCCTGGAAGAAATATCCCTTAAGACCATCCCTTCCCTTCTTCTGATTCCATTTGCACAACTACCCATATTCTCATTCAACTTCCTAAGTATTTTGATTCAGGAAAAAGTGTACTCTAGTTATTAGGCCCAATTATTGATGCCATTGGAAAGACATTTCTCATTGTAAATGAACACAGTGGTGGTATTCTGTCTAATAAATTTAACACTTATGAGTTTGATGTGAGATAATAGACAGTATAAATATTTGATCTTTGACTCCAGTTCCTGACAAAGGTCTTCTGAAGCCCTTGTAAATTCCTAAGTGATAAGGGAATTAGGAGCATCTTTTGTTCTAATGAGGCGACTCTGGGTGGGCTCCTGGATGGGGGCTCATTCCCAGAAAGACCAAGCCGTGATTAGAAGCTTGGAATTTTCAGCCCCACCCCACCCCCCATTCTCCAGAGAGGGGAGATGGGCTGGAAATGAGTTAATAATTGATCATGTGTATACATAAGGAAGCTTTTTAAAATCCCAACAGTTTGGGGGTTGGAGAGCTCCCAAGTGGGCGAACCCATCCATATACTAAGAGGGTGACACATCCCAATTCCACAGGAACAAAAGCTTCTGCACTCAGGACGCTCCCAGACCTCACCCTAAGTATCTTTTCATTTGGAAGTTCACATTTTCCTTTATCAAATATTTTACCTATCTGGTAAACTTAAGTAAGTGTTCCTCTTAGTTCTATGAGCTGCTCTAACAAATTAATCAAACCTGAGAAGGAGATCCTGGAAACCTTAGATTTATAGCTGGTTAGTCAAAATCACAGGGGACAATCTGGACTTGCAAATGTTATCTGAAGTGGGATAGGAGCAGTCTTGCAGGACTGAGTCCTTAACCTGTGGAATCTGACATTATCTCCAGATAGAGTTGTCAGAATGAGTTAAATTGTAGGACACCCAGCTGGGGTCACAGAAAATTGCTTCTTGTATGGAAAAACATCCAGTGTCAGAGGTGTGGTGACTGTTTTTTGGTTTTGTTTTGTTTTTTTCCTATACATTTGATTAGGATGACTTAGTCTAAAATCAGCATTTTCTTTGAAGTTGTTGACAAAGTCAATTTTGTTGGCTTGAAAATCCAAGAGTTAGACCGTGGAGTATGATCCAGGTAAAGACTTGTTGAATCTGACATCACCACCATTAGAGAAGTAACAGCCTTACCTCTGCTGCTAATCAAGACAATTGGCATGAGCTGGCCTAAAAAAAGTTCTCCTGGGGATAGAAATATCAAACTCCATTGACAATTCATGATGTGTCCACAAACATGACATTGAGTGCTGGAGGCTAGAGATTAGGACTTCAAGAGCAGGCAAACATGAAGTCAAGACAGACTTACCGAGTCCTCCATGCAGGCAAATTGTTGCTCATCTCTCAGGGGGCAACATTTGGTGGCAGCAGCTCCCATGTTCTTTATGAACATAACCAACTCTTGAGCAGATAGTTGTGGGGCTTTCTTAGTATAAAGGATTATGAGCCTGAAAGAATAATTTTCTCTTACTCCTGGCAATGACCATGTGCCTAAAATGAAGAATTCTAGAGTTTCCTCAATATTTGACAATCTCTAGCTTAGGTTGAATGAAACATTAAACAGGGTTTAATTCTTTTTAGTCCTTATTCCAAAGATCCAAGAACTTATTCAATATACCTAGAATTCTCTTCACACCTCACACATTACTCCACCCTGATCCTATGCTGGGGTGGTGGCAGGGGGGAGCGGGTGGTACTTATCAAGGATACTATGAGAGCTAATTTGGATGGCTGCAAAATCAGACTTAGTAAACAGCTTCTGAAATAAATGTATACACAGGCCATCACAGCCTGTGTTGGTTGTCTACAGTGTGTAGGAATAGGGGGACAGCAACAATCAGCAAACAGGCCCTAATTTCACATGGCTCACACCCTAATGGGCGAGATAGCAGGTACACTCAATGTAGTGACAGGAATTTAGAGTGCTGTAGCTGCGCCGAGAATGGCTTCTAATCCCATCTCAGGAAGGTCACACATGCCTCCTGGAGGAAATGGCAGGTGGGCTGAGATCTAACAATAACAAAAAATGAGCCTGGTGAAGGGGAGTGAAAGTGGGAGGGGAGCCATTGAATGTGATTGTGGTTTTGTTTTGTGGGGTTTGGGGGGGTCATTGGGGATTGGAGACAGAAAGAGGAAGAAACCTTAGTTACAGAATCAGATTTGCCTCGTTTTTAGGATAATTATAGTTGCCATATAAAGAATGAATGAAGGTGGGCAAGAAGCAATGTGAGGGAAGAAGTAGTTGAAGGCCATTCCAGAAATCTAAGTGAGAGACAATGATAGACTCAACTAGGAAAGTGGTGGGGGGAACAGACAGATATGAGGAAGATTTTAAGGAGAAAGACTCTACTGACCTGGATTTGAAGACAACAAAAAATCAGAATCAATCATTGCTTTTATATTATAATGGAGTTGGGGAAAGAATTTAGCCGTAACATCCAATGAGCAGGCAACCTAATCCAGTGGTTCTAGTGTGTGACTCATGGACCTGCAGTTATCAGCAGCCCTGGGGACTTGTTAGGAATGCAGATTCTCAGGCCTCATCTCAGACTTACAGATGAGAAACTCTGGGGACGGGGCTGGGTTTTAACAAGTCCTCCAGGTAATTTTGACACACTCTAAATTTTGAGAACCACAGATCTAATCTTTAAACTAGACATTAGTAAATGAACACAATATAGAAGTAATAAGCCAAATATTCTTTCTGAAAGAATAATTTTTTTCTGGATCCATTATTCTGGACACAAATTTTATGTATTTATGTATTTATGTATTCCTTTAAAATATCACTTTAATTCCTGCACAATTTTTATATTAGTTTGGATAGACTAGGTTTTGTAACAATAACAAAAAATGCAACTTTGTTGCATGGTTTCAAACCACAAAGGTTTATTTTTTGGGGCACATGGGTGGCTCAGTCGTTAAGTGTCTGCCTTTGGCTCTGGTCATGATCCTAGGGTGCTCTCTGCTCAGGGGAGAGCCTGCTTCTCCCTCTCCCACTCCCCCTGCTTGTATTCACTCTCTTGCTGTGTCTCTGTCAAATAAGTAAATAAAATCTTAAAAAAAAAAAAAAAAAGAGGGGCGCCTGGGTGGCTCAGTTGGTTAAGCGACTGCCTTCGGCTCAGGTCATGATCCGGGAGTTCTGGGATCGAGTCCCGCATCGGGCTCCCTGCTCAGCAGGGAGTCTGCTTCTCCCTCTGACCCTCCCCCCTCTCATGTGCTCTCTCTCTCTCTCATTTTCTCTCTCAAATAAAAATAAAATAAAATCTTTAAAAAAAGAGAGAGAGAAACAAAGGTTTATTTCTTATTCAAGCAGTATGTCCAGTGCAATTTGGCATGGTGGTTCTGCTCATCTGGAACCAAGACAGATAGATCAGCTACCATCTCAAATGTATCTGGATATTGTGTCAGAAGGAAAGGAGAAAATAGAAAAGCATGCATTGGTTGTTAAAGCTTCTGCCCCCAAAGTTTTCACATTTTATTAGCCAAATCAAGTCACGTGGTGTGACATATATTTTTTTTTCAATGGACACAATATTTTGCAGATCATCCAATCAAGAGGTTGAGTCTATTTCTCTACCCCTTGACTCAGCTTGGCCATATGACTTACTTTGGCTAATGGGACAGTAGCAAATGTGATGTAAGTAGAGTCTTAAAATGACATCAATTTCAAGCTGAATTTATGGGACACTATATCAAACTGATTTTTTCCTCAATGCTCCACTAAATAGACTATTACAGTAAGACCCTAAAGATTACTAAAAATTGACTTTTGGTTTTTGACACAGTGATCTTTGAAATATCATCTCTCTGCACACAAGAGGCTTATGTATTCTCTCTGGCAAATAGCTCAGGTATCTATTCATCTCTACCCTCCATGGTGAAAATACTAAATTTACTATATGACCAGACTTGAAACTGACAAAAGGATGCTACCACTGCAGGCAAAGCCCTAAATAAATGTCTAGGTGGGAGGGAGAAGACCCCAAAGAGACTGCAGGAAAGCAGCCAGGGCGTGCTTGGTTCCCTAACCTCTGGATATTGGCCGGAATCTGGAAACTGGCCTGGAAAGACATGTAGAAACACCTAAGGCTATGTGGACATCTGTATTATCAAGACAAAGATAGCTAGGTTAATTTTGAACTCATTTTTCCCTTGGCCTCTGAGATTTCAAGGTTGGATGTCGACTCTTAGCAGCTCTCAGCATCAGGAGTTCACACAAACTCACTAACAAGCATAAATCTGGAAAATATCTTGGAAACCTACCAGTCATGGAAGTTAGCATCTCCTAATTTCTCATGTAAATCACAGTGATGTTTTACACGCTCACGGCTTTCACGAACCACTCTCTGGAACATCTCTTGCTGGAAAATAAAGATAATCAGTGTTATCACTGTTAACGATATATCTTGAGGTAAGATTGCAAAACCCTGATAGTTTAATGTAACTATTTTCCTAAACCCAGGGCTTTATTTACTTAGTGAGCTTGCAAATCTTGAAAAACATGTTCTGGTAAAACAGGAACGGCCGAGTACTTTGTGGAGAAAAGAAGCGGTACAACAAGATTGATATTTAGTTTCTGGTGATATAAATTCATTTGTGGTTGATACGGTGTATTTTACAAGCATAAGGCAAATCATTCATCAAGCCAAAGAGATATTTAAAGGTAGTTTACAGATCTAAGTTTGATTGGTCAGAGAGTGTTGGTTATATTTAATAATACAGCCTTTTTACATAAACAGCACAGATACAGAGATGCAGGTATAAGCGTAGAAATATAAGTATGTATTAAGAAGTCACGGTTTAATAAGAACATCCAGCAGCCTTTAATATGGTAAAGCACTCCACAAAAACACATTGAAGTGAATCAAATGGAAATCTCAGAACTAACCGCTAGTTCAAAGAGTTCTTCAGCTGTGCACATAAAATTCCAGTGGGAAAATACAAGTGACCTTTCAGGCTTAGTTCTTCAGTAGGAGGACAGGTTATCATCCTAACTAATCTGACCCAGTGTACATGATCTTACTGAGCAGTGTTTGTTACAGTGAAAATTTTACCAGATTTGCAAACTGTTTGCCTAGATTTAACCCTTAGCCTTGTCCTTACTGCCTGTGTGAAGTTGGGCAAGTCTTTTAAACCTTCTACGACTCAATACTTTCATCTACAAAATGCAGTTAATAATTCTGGCATTACCTACGTTATTGGGCTGGTGTGAGGATCAAATAGGATACTGGTTGCAAAGTTGCTTTGTGAACTCTAAACATCCATGTTCCTGTAAGGTGCTATTATCATAATGATTATTGTGGAGGTCTACTGGGGATGCTGCAAAAGGGTGCTCACCCACAGGGGAATAAATTACCTTCATTGATCCTTCTCTCTGGGAACAGAAATGTGATAGATAAACCTGCTTGAGCCCAGACAGGACAAGAGACACCTTCAATACTCTACCACTACCCCACCCTCTGTAAATATGTAAGCCATCGCTTAGAATAACATAAACCAGAACCAACCTGGTTCATGGTAATCCACAGATAAGTGATCATCTGGTCACATACGTAAGGTCACCTGCTTTTTTCATGTCAGATGCACAAACAGAGCTGCTGCCTGTGAACAGTATGATTTCTGGCCTGAAACAGGGACAGTTTCCAGGACTACTTAGTGGAAATAGTCAATCTTCTCATACCCTGATATGCTGTGCTTTCATGCCATCTGCTGAGGTTCCTAGCAGACACTCATTAAAAGAGAAGATTGGACAGAGAAGGTTTCATGACGCACAGAGGCTATAAGACAGTGACTCACCTAGGGAGCTGCTATAGTATGATGCTGGGGCCTTTGGTTTAGATGAAAATCATATTTGTTGTGCAGTGTTGGCAATTAGCAAGAAGGAGCACAATCTTTTTACAAAATATGGCACTACCAACAGCACAGGAATTTTTCCTATGATGGTAATCACTTATGAGTAACAAGTTAAAAAATAAAAAGGCATTTACCCCATGGCTATAGCATTCCAGAGGATTTTCTAATTTACAGCATTTTGCCAATAAATTTTGATATACCGTATCCACTCTTGAAACCACGGGAACTGCCAGTTCTGAATGTCTTCTTGAATATTCATAAAGAAACCTGTATCCATATGAAATATATTAGAAACAGTAAAATTCAGAAGTCATGAGTTTTCTTTCAAAACCCAATTATGATTATGAAATTTATTCAATATTTTCACTGATTTTAGGCATTTGGAAACTTTGGGAGGACGGCAGGAAGGTTTAATTGACTACATTTTGAGATAAGGAAACAGAATCAATACAATTACGTGATTTTTCCAAAGTCACACAAGAATGGTGTCAGATTTAGAACTTGAAACTAAAACAATCTGATTAGCTGATAGTTTCTGGCTCAGGGTCACTACTTACTTTTATGAGAAATTAATTTCCAGTATTTGGATGAGAGCACATTTTTCTCAATCATCTCTGAGGCTAGATTTTATAAGTATTAGAATTTTTTTTTGATAGAAAGTGATAGCTAGGTATTAAATCATCATCTTCCCCTCTTTTCCAGCTAAGTTTTCAAGCTTGAGTGGTCCAAGCATAATCTATACATTATTCTGGGTTACAAGAAAGAGAAATTTGGACCCTAGAATGTTTACAAAGGAATCACAAGCACCTTTGAAGTGATCTTATCCAACCCCTCAGTTAGTAGCTGGAACAGAAGAGCCTAAGGAAATTAAGTGGCTTGACCTACATTCCAAAGTTTATGCATGACAAAGCTAGTCTTTGGAAGTCTGGTCTCCCAACTCATAGCTTAATGTGATTTCCACTAGGAAGTTGTGCCTATCGACTTTTCCAGTACCAAATGCAAGTTTAGGAACGAGTGGGTTCAGGCAGTGACATTTACTTTTATAAGCCATATCAAATATAATTCCAGAAATATAGCTCAAGTCATTCTACAAAGAGCTTTGAAGAAAACTCAAATTCTTATGCATTGTTGGAGTTTAATTGCTCCAAATAATGCTTCACAAAGTGACTTTGGAAATACTTCAATCACACAGCAATATTGTTTTAATATTACATATTGAAATCAGTTTGTCTTGTACAAATCAATATGCATTTTGGAATGGACACCTGAGATGTTAATATTCCATCTCTCTAATCTTTAAATGCCACACCATGGCTTAGGTAGTAGGTATTAAATTAATTAAAATAGAAGAGCTCACCAGGTATACCAATCTGAAACCATTCCTTAGGGATGAGTATCTTAGAGAAAAGTTTGCAAATACTTGACCCTCACTGTGTTTTTAAAAATTCTGTATTAGTTGTCAACACTTAAAAATCAAGCAACTTCCAGCTTCTTTCAAAATGCAGTAGACCCTATAACCTAGCAACTGCACTACTATGTCTTTACCCCAAAGATATAAATGTAGTGATCCAAAGGGGCACATGCACCCCAATGTTCATAGCAGCAATGTCCACAAAAGCCAAACTGTGGAAAGAGCCCAGATGTCCACACACACACACACATGCACACAATGGAATACTACTTGTCATTTGCAAAGACATGGATGGAACTAGAGGGTATTATGCTAAGCAAAATAAGTCAATCAGAGGGGCGCCTGGGTGGCTCAGTTGGTTAAGCGACTGCCTTCGGCTCAGGTCATGATCCTGGAGTCCCGGGATCGAGTCCCACATCGGGCTCCCTGCTCAGCGGGGAGTCTGCTTCTCCCTCTGACCCTCTGACCCTCTTCCCTCTCGTGCTATCTCTCATTCTCTCTCTCTCAAATAAATAAATAAAATCTTAAAAAAAAATAAGTCAATCAGAGAAAGACAATTATGATCTCACTCATATGTGGAATTTAAGAAACAGAGGATCATAGGGGAAGGGAGAGAAAAATAAAACAAGATGAAATCAGAGAGGGAAACAAACTGTAAGAGACTCTTAATCATAGGAAATAAACTGAGGGTTGCTGGAGGGGAGGGGGTGGGAGGATGGGGTAACTGGGTGATGGACATTAAGGAGAGCACGTGATGTGATGAACACAGGGTGTTATATAAGACTGATGAATCATTGACCTCTACCTCTGAAACTAATAATACGCTATATGTTAATTAATTGAATTTAAATAAAAATAAAATAAAATAAATAACATAAAATAAAATACATGCAGTAGACCCAACTACCCCAAGCCTGCATTCCTATATGCTAACAAGTGGCTGGAGCTGTATAAGTAACTGCCACTTTTGACTCCACCAAACATCTCCTCTTAAACAATTTGAGTCACTCATTTACATCATGGGTTAGCATCTGTCATCATTCAAGTCTACAACCCTTCCCAAAAAGTCCATAAATATAGTAGTCCATTACAAAGATTTTACAAAAGTCTGTATTACTCTTGCAGGAAATCATCTGGCTTGTTGGAGAACTGTGCGCATACAAATCGGTCTTCTGTAAATCTGCTGAGTGGCAAGGATGGAAGATCAGGTTCATCGTCATTTTCTGAGTTGATAGCACATTCCCCTCGAAATGGCTCCGGCAGCGCACAGCACGGACTGATTTTGCTGGAGAGGATCGACTGCTTGGAACAGGTATAGTTCATAAGCTGGCTCTATAAAACATCAAAAGGAGCAGTTGTTTTTGATGACTTCATTCTGAACTTATTTATTTTTATTGTTATTACTAGAAAACCAGAGAAGAACTTGGCATCTTCTATTGCTTTATCCTTGGCAAACTGAGAGAACCAAAAGGTCAGTGTATAGTGAGTCATTCTAATAAGGAAGGCTTCTCTATTTGACCTCACTCAAGTGTCACAAGTTCTTTTCACATCTCTTAAGGAACTTAAGGGGAGACCGACTAGAGTATTGTTTCCATGGTTAGCCCCACAAGATACAAAGGAGAGTTTTATTGTCTTATTATCATTGTTGTTGTTTTAGGATTCCAGTTTAGAAAACATTTTGTCTCTGTCATTTACCACATATGTTGCTATAATATTACTATTATGCTTACATATTTAACATATTTACTTACACACACAAATAATTATGTACATGTGTATATGAATAAATTAATCTCTGCACTTAAGAAACTCACAGTCTAATTAGAGAGTCAAATAAGTAAACAACAATCATAATGCAGTATAACAGAAGTTGTAGGAGAAGTGCATATGTGACCCTTTGGAAGAAAAAAGATTGTCAATCTAGACTGGGTGGAGGTCAGAGTGAAGATCTTAATATGAGTCCTGAAGGACAAATAAAAGTTACTTGGAAACTAAGGAAGAGGAAGAACATTCCAAAATTATTCATCTTTATATATAAAAAAATCCTGGAAGTGAGATTATATGACATATTTGGGGAAATGATATGTAGGATCTTTGGGGGTTATTGAGAAAATGTAGTTGAGAAATGATGGGGCTTACTCTGGAAAACAGGGCGGAGGTTCCTCAAAAAGTTCAAAATAGAACTACCCTACAATCCAGCAAGTGCACTACTAGGTATTTACCCAAAGAATACAAAAATACTAATTCAAAGGGACGTATGCACCCTCCAATGTTCACAACAGCAGCATTCATTATAGCCAAACTGTGGAAGCAGCCCAGGGTCCATTGATGAATAGATAAAGAAGAGGTGGTATATATACATAATGGAATATTACTCAGCCATTCAAAAGAATGAAATCTTGCCATTTGCAATGACATGGGTGGAGCTAGAGGCTATTATGCTAAGTGAAATAAGTCAGTCAGAGAAAGACAAATACCATATGATTTCACTCACATGTGGAATTTAAGAAATGAAACAGATGGACATAGGGGAAAAAAGAGAGGCAAACCATAAAAAAACTCTTCATGGCAGAGAACAAACTGATGGTTGCCGGAGGGGAGGTGGGCAGGGCATGGGCTAGAAGGGGGTTGGGCATTAAGGAGGGCACTTGTTGTGATGAGCACTGGGTGTTGTATGTAAGTGATGAACCACTGAATTCTACTCCTGAAACCAAAGGCCAGCCATCTCGGACTACATGTGTAAAAATAAAAAAGGAAAAGACCAAGAACAGATCTACTGGGAATACCAATTTTTAAAGAGTAGTAGAAGAGGGGAAGAAAATTGAAAGAAATTGTGAGAACACAGAGGTTCCAAGTCGATGAAAAACTTCTCCCACCACCTATCATCTTCTAGACACACCTTTGCAGTCATCACTGGAAAAATAAATCATTGCAGTGCTTGACAGCTTTGGCTCTGAAGTCAAACTTCCTGAGTTCTAATCTTGACTTTGCTACTTCCCAACTTTGTGACCTAGGCAAGCTACTTCGCTTCTCGATGCCTCAATTTTCCTCATCTATAACATGGGGGCTAAAGTAATACCTCCTAAGCTTGTGGGAACTAAATGGAATAATAATTATTAGGAATAAAGAAAGGAGCCTGGCCCAGGTTAAGTACTATAAAAGTGTTTGTTGAATAAAAGTGAAATGCTTAGAATTAGCGGCTGCATGCAGAAATTATTTTTTTAAAGTTTGTACTATAGCAATTATTATACAACCCCAGAATGTTGGTCTAATAGTGCCTTGAAGTCAAAGAAAGAGAGAGAACCCTACAACGTAAAATTTAATTATGTTGACTGGGTGATATAATAGACTTATAAGCCCTATTAATTCATATCACCTAATATTAAAAATTAACATCTATTATAAAGGTTATGTGCTTTTTGAGTTGGGTTTGATATTGTGAAGCATCAGGGAATGATATAAGCACTGATAAGTATAAGAAACTTTCTAGGACTTAAAATTCAAAGGTATATAACCCATACACCATTCCAAAAAGCATTAGAAGAAATACTCTAATAATAAGATAATTAAATCAATATGAAAAATAAACAGTAGAAAGGGTGCATTTATCATGATAAGCACTGAGTAATGCACAGAATTGTTGAATTGCTACATTGTACACCTGAAACTAATGTAACACTATGTTAACTATCCTGGAATTAAAAGTTATTAAGTAAATAAATAAATAAACAGTGGAATACAGTGTATCAAAGAAATGATAGTTCAACTGAAATCACTCTTGTTAACAACGTTATTAAAAAAGAAAAAGTACAGGGTGCCTGGGTGGCTCAGTTGGTTAAGTGACTGCTTCGGCTCAGGTCATGATTCTGGAGTCCCAGGATCGAGTCCTACATCAGGCTCCCTGCTCAGTGGGGAGTCTGCTTCTCCCTCTGACCTTCCCCCTTCTCATGGTCTCTCTCTCTATCTCATTCTCTCTCTCAAATAAATAAATAAAATCTTAAAAAAAAAGTACAAAAAAACTAAGAAGTCAACCCCAACAACTGAAATAAAAACAGCTAAGGAAACCTGAGAGAACGAATAAAATTAAAAGCAGAACCTAGTAGAATTAATAAATAAGTCCAAGAACTTTGCCTTGGAGAGGACCAAGACATTAATTAGGACCTTTGCAAAGCTAATTAAATAAAGGAGAAAATGCAAATACATGGAAAAAAGGAAATATAATTACATACTTGATGTTTTTAATTATCAAATAATAATATTACTATGTAGAACTCAATACCTAAATGAGAAAATGCTGATAAAGGAGAGTTTCTTTTAAAAAATATATGTTACAAAACCTGACCAAAAAATGGTGCAGTTGATGCTCATTAGTCACAATAGTTATAAATTCACTGAATTTGTGAATACTGACTCATCAGCCCTAGGAGAATCTAGAATGAGTACCCTGCAAGCCTCTGGTCCCATTTTTGTTGTCAACAGATCAAGACCTAACCTTGTGTTATGTGCGTTTCTATTTAAAGACCCCTTATTTAATACATACAGTTGATTTATTAATGTTGAACTAATATGTCTAACACATTATTTTCTCCATAAGGCTGTTTAGGAACCCCAGACAGCACCTCAGCACTATGCTTGGGGGCCATTTCAAACAGCTAACTTGTCAACCAAAAAACACAAAATTGTGAAAAATGAGGCACTAGACTACAGAAAGGACACTTATTTACAGTACAAGAGCTAAAACAAGAAGGCAGAGACTTGTCCCCAGCCGGGACTATGGGCATCAGGCAACTCAAATTCTCCACTGCTCTGAGCATGCCCAAGTCTGCGGACGACCACCGAAGTGCTGTAAGTATTGACTTGGAACAGAGTTGGGGTAAATGTGGGCAAATAGGTGAATTCACAAGCACTGAATTAACAAATAGTGAAGGTGGACTGAAAAATGTCAAAATAAATCTACAGCAAAAGCAATGGAAAATCTGTCACACGGGTTTCTGTCTCAATCCCTGCTCCAGTTTCATGGACAAGTTCTTGCAAACCTTCACAAAACAGGTCATTCTCAATATTGTTACATGAGCTCACAGATTTTGAAAGGGAAAACAGTGCAATTTTTGGAAGGTAGCATAACTGAATACCAAAACCTGAAAGTTCTAGATCAATCTCATGTAAATACAAATACAAAAATTTGAAAATTATGTATATATAAAATCCGGAAATATAGCAAAATGAGATGGATGTAAGCAATCTAAAGATGGTTAAAAGTTAAGAAATCTTTTAATATGATTCACCAATGAATAAGTTAAGTGGAAATCAAATGATGATCCTAAGAAAACAAAAGAACATTTGCTAATGTTAAGAATCCATCCTAATTAAAAACAGAACAACCTTGGGATGCCTGGGTGGCTCAATTTGTTAAGCATGGGACTCTTGATTTCGGCTCAGTTCATCATCTCAGAGTTGTGAGATCAAGCCCCTTGTTGGTCTCCGTGCTCAGCGCAGAGTCTGCTTGAGATTCTCCCCACCCCCCGAACCCTGCTCATGTGCATGCTTTCTCTCAAATAAATAAATAAAATCTTTAAAAAAAAAAACAAGAAAACAAATCTCTAAAATAAGAGTGAAAAATCTCTTAACACATACACAATACCTTTCTCAAGTCAGTAACTTTAAACATGTCTCCATGAAAGTCTGGACCAAGACAGGAATGCTAGAACCATTTATAGTTTTT
>NW_027397066.1:58512965-58545965 GCF_003265705.2 Callorhinus ursinus | reverse complement strand
AGATTTTATTTATTTATTTGACACAGAGAGAGAGACAGCGAGAGAGGGAATACAAGCAGGGGGAGTGGGAGAGGGAGAAGCAGGCTTCCCGCTGAGCAGGGCGCCCTATATGGGGCTCAATCCCAGGACCCTGGGATCATGACCTGAGCCGAAGGCAGACGCTTAACTGACTGAGCCACCCAGGCGCCCCCATTTATAGTTATTTTATATTGCTTGCGAATATTAGAATACAATGAAATCATTAACGACTATTCTGGCATTCCTGACAAGGTGTAGAATTATAAATGGAGTTGCTGGTTTGGCACAGGTATTGTTTATGTGCTAAAGGATATTAGAGATTTGGTTTTGTTTTGTTTTGTTTTAATTATGATTGAGTCTGTCAGGCCCCCACTTTCTCTTTTATCTTCCCCCCAAGTTCACCTAATCTTCACATAAATAACATTCTAATTGCCTGTCCTGAAAGGCCAGGACTCCTTCTAAGTATGCAGGGGAGTGTTTCTTCCAGAACTAGTTGGGATTCCTGCCATACAGAGAGAAGTTCAAGAATGACATTATATTGTGTATCTCCAGGATGAAAGGGACGGTGACCGCGGCCACCCTTCCCAGTGGTCGGGCTGAATATGACACGGACTTGACAACCACCATAGGTACTAAAGAAGAGCTGTGGCCTGACCCCAACTCTGTTCCAACAAAGTAAATAGTTGAGGGCATAGAATCCGAGGGATGTTACTGAGTGTCTATGCAATGCCTTTCTATTTTAATTCCCATAGTTACTCATATCCCTTAATCTTTCATGGAATGGGACTAAAATAGTTGAAGGTGGGGGCTCCTGTCCATAAGAGTCATGGACATCCCCATGAAATTATGATACTAGTCCTTCTTTGTTGCTGCATTTTATTTATCATGATGAAACATTATTTAATTTTCTAACTTGCAGAATGAATAAGAACATGACTTGTAACCTCTGATTTACCAAAGCCTCATTGGGTTTTTGACAGTTACAATTTTCCCTTCTCTGGGATTTAGAGACTTTACACTTGGATGAGGGGCAGTTCTTGCCCCCAAACCCCAAGACCACATCTTTGTCCTGATGTTTCTTTTTTCCTCCAGGCTGATGTGGCCTGGGGCTCTGGGTTGCAATTCTGGGACTTGCTTGGGATTCAAAGGTGAACAAAATATAAACTCAGTTTGGAAGGAAATTAGAGGTCAGCTCTAAAAATTAAGGAATAACAGAATGAAGTGAAGAAAGACAGGATAAGTAAGGAAGAAAGGAAGGGAAGGAGGAGTGGGGAGAGAAAAGAAGTGGGGGAGGGAGGAAGAAAAAATCATCGCTTGAGGTGGGACGAGACAGGAGGGGAGACATGACTGGTAATTCTACTGGTAAGATTGAGAAATGCTCATTATTTTATTTTAGATTCATGACATACCATGGTCACCCTTGTTTAAGAACTGCAAGTTTTGGGGCACCTGGGTGGCTCAGTCGGTTAAACATCTGCCCCCAACTCAGGTCTTGATCTCAGGGTCCCAGGATTGAGCCCCCGTCTTGAGCTCTCTGCTCAGCGGGGAGGGGGAGTCAGCCTCTCCCTCTGCCCCTCCCCCTGCTTATGCTTCTCTCCTCTCTCTCTCTCTCAAATAAACAAAATCTTAAAAAAAAAAAGGAATTGCAAGATTTTCAAGACTGAGGTGAGTTTTAAGAAAGGAGAGGTTCTCACCCTGCCAAGTACACATGCTACTACATCTCCTTCACAACACGTCTGATGCAGATTTTTAATATCCACAGCCAGCCTGGCAATTTCAGAAAAGTCAGTTTTGGGTTGTTTTTTAGTCAGCAGAACCAATTCCCTGAAAAGAAAAATAAGTACATCTTAAACCGTATTTTGAATTCAATCCTTTCTAAAATTAGTTCTAGTTCATTGAGTAACCAAAATAATAGAAACACATTTGCAAATGTAGGAGGAAGAGAGTATATTTTAAATGCCTTCCATTTCTTCAGCGATAGAACTCAGAGCCACACAAAGATCTAAATCACAAAACAAACACCATTCAATTCATAATCATGCAAAATATAGTCATTTTCATCATTGAAATGATCACTTAAGAAGCTGAGTTGCTTAGATGGATAATTTGGAAATTTATCTGACCTGACTTTCCAAGTAAAATTCTTCATCATAAAGACATATATTTATCTGACCTGACTTTCCAAGTAAAATTCTTCATCATAAAGACATAAAGACATAAAGACAATAATTCTAAGAGTCTTGGGTCTCCCTTGCTTCTCCCGTTGACAACTGAGCAACATCCCCAAAATTTCTCTGGCAATCAGGAAAATGCGCCTGCCTTATAAAGAGAACTAAGCTTCCATCCAGCCCAATGCTGTCCCAGATTAGGCAAGAAGGTGATATAAGGAAGGATACATCCCTTCACAGTAAACTTGGACAGAAATACAATCTGGGCCAGGAAAGAGGCACACTGAGTAACATCAAATTCTCCTCACCCCATACTCTTCCATCTCCACCCACAAAACACCACTAGATTTTTCTGTTCTGCATGACACTAGAGCCAAAATCTTTCCTATCTTCCCAGAGAAAAGAATACATTTTGTCTGCCAGGCTTTATCAGGTGGAACAATTAAGAGCCTGCATCTTCATGTACAGAATCTTTTGTGCGCTAAGGCAGAGATAAGGGGTCTGAGCAGATGGAAGAAACTGAGGCAGGAGACAGTGGATAGAGATGAGGATTGTGTAGTTTCAAGCCCAGCTCTATGTGCCCTATTGAAAAGGCAAGTAGCATAGGTGTAGAGAAAGGAAGCAGGTTTGCATTGAGAGACATTATTAAATTAAAAAAAATGATTTTTCAAATGAGTTTGATCAAATGGGGTGATCCAACAGCAACAGAGTTCACATATGTCAATCAGTAACTTACACTGCTTTTGCTACTTTGTGGTTGAATTTAATCCCAATTTCACATAAATGGTGATGCCTCAAAGATATTTCTCTAACGTATTTTCTGATGGGTTCTAGCTATAAGTAGAAAAACACTCATCAAAGAAATGTGGTTGTAACAGCAAAAGTTACTCTTGTCATTAGTAAACAGGAAAGAAAAGGAAAAGTTGTTTATCTCCTCAAAATTAGAAAGTCCTTACTGTCTTATTTAAAAGAGACCAAATGCAAAAGCACAATGTCGTTTGTTTGTTGGTTGGTTTGTTTTATAAAATAGCATCTTACTTCCCAGAGATCACTTGTTCTAGAACCTCAAACGTTTGGAATAAAAAAAAGACATGAAATTGAGCAAACAAAAATCCAGAGAGCCACAAGAATAAATTTCAATAAAGTCTTACAGTTGTATTTTGTTTTTATCAAGTTACTAGCTCTGTCATCTTGGACATGTCTCCTACTGCTTATCTAAAATATATGCTCCAGTTCGGCAATATACATTAATGAAGTCCCCCCCAAATATGTTCATAATTTTTAAACCAGGATTTTTACTTTGGAAACTATCACAAATAAATTCTTCTACATAAATAAAAACACAATTATTAAAAAAGAAGAACATGCATGTTTTGTTACAATGGCAACATTTTGGAGACAAATAAAATGTCTCAACAGCAGGGTGATGGTAAAATAAATAATGGCACATTAATTTTGACAAAATGTATACTTCTAATAAAAAGTAGATATATTTAAATCTCAAATCAAAACTAGATATTCATTGTGATCACAACAATGTACAAAATAAAATCTGTGAACGGAAAAATGAATGAAAGGAAATATACTAAAATTGGTATCTCTGTGTGCTGGGAATATTAGTAATATTTTAAAATTTCAGAACAGCTCTGTATTTTCACTTAAAACATTATAATGACCATAGATTATTTTTACTTTGGCTAACTATATCTTACAGTGCTTTTTTTTTTAAATTTTTTATTGTTATGTTAATCACCATATATTACATCATTTGTTTTGGTGTACTGTTCCATGATTCATTGTTCATAACACCCAGTGCTCCATGCAGAATGTGCCCTCCTTAATACCCATCACCAGGCTAACCCATCCCCCTACCCTCATCCCCCCTAGAACCCTCAGTTTGTTTTTCAGGGTCCATCATCTCTCCTGGTTCGTCTCCCTTACAGTGCTATTTTTAAGAACAAGTTAAAAAATATATACAAAGGCAATATTCAAACCACAAAACTAGCACAATAATTATAATTTAATTTAGTAATTATTAAATATAACTAATTATATTTTATAATTAATTATAAATGTAATTATTACTTTAATCCTTATTTTGTTGTAGTATATGCATTTAAAATCTAGTACAAACAAGCTTGTCTACTTCTTCAAGAGTCTCTGAAGACTTAACTCATAAAGCACATTCTCTAATCATAAACACAATTTTTACACACTTGGTTATGTCATTTTCTCTGAGGAATAAGCAAGAACCATTAGGAATGGACATCCAGGAAGCAGCAATACTGGAAAGATCATAAAGTAGGGTAGAAGAGGGAAGAACTCTTGGCTAACTTTATAGGGGCATGTTATACATTAAGGAAAATTCTCCACTGAGAAGGGTTAAGATTAAGAAAACTTAAAAGAGTAAGCACAACTTACTTTAAAAAAAAAGCTTAACCTCCACAAAAAAGTTCATTCTTTAGAAATGTGAAGTAATGAGATATAAGTCTGCATGATCATTTGTTTTTTCTGTTCTTCATTAATATAAACCTAAAAGGAAAAAAAAGACTGTCCTGCTTAGGAATTCAGAATTGATTTCTGAAAAAGTCACTAGGAGACAAATGGAGAGGGAGGTAATATAGTA
The DNA here is from genome assembly GCF_003265705.2 of Callorhinus ursinus. Classification (NCBI taxonomy): domain Eukaryota; kingdom Metazoa; phylum Chordata; class Mammalia; order Carnivora; family Otariidae; genus Callorhinus; species Callorhinus ursinus. Next base: position 58,541,153 of record NW_027397066.1, on the reverse strand, counting down.
AAGTTCTCTATGATAATGATAATATCTTTAATGATAACAGCAATAATTATTGAGTACTGAGCATGTGACAGAAACTCTCTAGATACATTATTTAATTTCTTAGCCAAGGTAGATGATGAGGAGCTCGATAGGAAAAATGGGTTGAGAAGAATAGAGAAATAGGGGTTTTGAGGAATATGAGACAAATTTGCACTGAGAAGATCAAAGAAAACAGTAAGAATAAAGTGGCACTGCATTTAGTCTTGAGGAATTCATCAAAATAACTATCAAACTACTACTCATTTCAGTACAACCTTTGGAAAATCCATCTGGTGCCCTCTCTAGTAAAGATGGTCATTTTATGTTGATATTTGAAACCTTTAAGGAGATATGGGAAAAGTTCTTTTATCTTAGAACTAATCACTGATTTACATCTCTTCAATGAAAGAGAAAAGGCCACATGGTTAAAATTAAGTGTGATAGATTGTATTTTCCAATGATGGCTGCAGCGATATCTTCTATCCTGGGCTCTTCTTACAGTGAGACTTTGACAATCTTCCCATCAAGAGGTACAGTATATATACTCTCCTTTTTTAAACCGGTGAGGTTTTATGGTGTTTCAACCAATGGTGTATGACAGAAGTAACTTCTGAGGCTAGCTCATAAAAAGGCCATGTAGCTTCTGCTTTAGCCACTAGAATATGCATTCTTGAAGACTTTGGCTATATGTAAGCAATCCAGCTGCCCTGAGGCTACCATGCTGTGGGCAATCCCAAACTAGCCAAGGCAGAGAGACCACGTGGAGAGGCCCTGAGACTCTATGAGAAGAAAGCGATGTTGAGCTAGCCCCCAGGTGCTTCAGCTCCCCAGAGTTCTACCACAAGAAAGATCATGAGCCAGAACTGCCCAGATAGCCCTTCCTGAACTCCTGACCCACAGAAATCATGAGAGATAATAATATGATTGTTGTTGGCTTGAGTCGATAAATTTTGGGGTGTTTTGATGTGCAACAATAGTAACTTGAATATTAAATACTTATGATGAAGTAATGTCTATGCTAAATCATACTTTTCAAATTGTAATAACAATATGAATTGCCTCAGGATCTTGTTACAATGAAGTCTTACTTAGTAGATCTGGAGAAGAACTTCAGATTCTGCATTTCCAGTGAGCTGCCCGGTGATGCATATGCTGCTCGTCCATAGTCCACACTTTGCAGAGCAAGGCTCTAAATAACAGTTGACATATGAATATTTTACCTTTATCTGGAAGCATTCAGTTTTATTTTCTTCTTGGCACCATGACTGAATAGCTGTTTCATAGCAAGTAGACATGGTCAGAATAGTGGGTCCATACAAGAATGGATGCTTTCGAGACGTTTCATAAATGTACCTGTAATTTGGAAAATATGAAGTTGTGTAATTTAGATTTCAAGAATATGTGCCAACACTGTTTCTTCATCTAATTTTGTTGACCTGGACTTCTAGAATTTCATGGTGAAAGAGATGAGGTAGCATGATACGTAAACACATCTCATGTTCACGCCACTCTGGACAGATCACTGTGAAGTTAGTCAGACATTCACTGAATGCTCATGAAATGACCAACTGTAACTTCCAGGCTGGTGGGGAAAGAAAAAGTAACTAAAACTTGTCATTTTTATATAAGAAGTAGAAGATAGAAAGTTCAGTAGTCCAAACTGAATTGTAAATGCCAGATTGTACAGCTGGTGCAGGAGGATTAAATTTAGAATCTATTAGTGATGGGGGAGGAGTCTCTCAAGATCATCCAGAAGTTCTTTCTAGACTGGGAAAGTTAAGGCCATTGTCCTCCAAGATATGCCCCTCAATATTTTGGTTGTTACTAAGTCCCCTGTCTTTATTTCCCTCTCTAGTTCATTCATTCCTCACACTCCAAGAGCCGGGGCATCAGCTCTGCCTTTCAGTTGTAATACATATCTCCTCCTATTTTTGCAATTGCTCAAAAGACCCCACAGACACACATGCAAAAACATTCATCAAGATGACATTATAGGCAAAAACTGGCTCAATGCTCACACAGAGCCATTTTCTTTTCCTGTGTGCACAGTGAGACTCCTTTCCCAGGCTCCCTTGCAGTTAGGTTGAGAACATGTAACTGAGTTCTGGATGATGAAATATGAATGAATATGCTCCACACCACTCTGAGGTGTGGCTGTTAATGTCTCAGCACAGTTCCCTGCTCTCTCTTTTTCTGTTTCACAGTGACCTGGGAAACACATGCTTCAGATAATAGAGAGATGGAAACATCTGGCATTCCCGAGTTACCCCTTGGAGAATTGTCAGGAGCTGAGGCAAGTTAGAGAAAGAGGAGCTGCCAAGTGTCAGAGTAGCCAACTAAAACAAAATAAAAGTAACACTCAAGACTTTAATCACTTATTGGGATAGTTTGAGCAAGAGGTTGAACTGGAGAAAGGGCTGACTCCCCAACCTCTCCCCCTGTCCACTTTCCCTCCATGATCCCATACCAGTACTGGCCGAGGATGAGGTAGAGCACCACAGACTCGGGGATGGCTTTCTCCTGTGGGATTCCCAAACAAAAGACTCCTGTGGTTTTAAGGACCCTGGGGCAGGGCAGGAAGAAGAGGAAAAAGGACTGGGAGTGGGAAAGCCCTGAGGGCTGAGCCAAAGTGCACCGAAGTCTGTCCAAGTTTCTCCCTCCATCCCCCCCAGTGAGGAAGTCACAGCAGGGCTGGGCTAGGAATGAAGCTCTGCACAAAAACATGGCTGGTATGGGGGGAGGGAGGAACCCAGCCCTTGACTACAGCTCCTTCAGAGACTGAAATGTGTTTTGTCCCAGTCTGGTGTGGGAAGGGCAGCTTGCCCCTCTGAGGCCTGTGATCCATAATTGCCTATTGTCAGGCCTGAAAAAAAAAAAAAAAAATCATGCCCAGGATTCAACTAGGAGCCAGAAAGAGCCAAAGAGAACCACCCAATTTAGACTATGATATGAAAAAGAAATCTTTACCGAATTCAGCCAATATTTAGGATTTTAGGATTTATTTATAAATTTAGGATTTCCTTGTGACCACAGCACAGCTTAGTCCATCCTGATTATTATGGTACTATCCTTAATTCAAGTTTATGATATAATATCTGTAAAGTAGGCCAATATCACCAGAAAAAGGGTGACACCAGAAAACCAGGTTTTCAACATTGAAAGGAAAGGATAATGGAGGAAGTGATAGAAAGAATAGGGACTTGGTTCATGTTTTAACTTGCTCCCACCCTAAGTTCCTTGGATAATACATAAATCTGTATGCCTGCTCCTTTGGAATCTAACGCCAAGTCCTTTTGGGATCCCAGAGAAGAATACAGCTGCAGAAACCGCTGAAGTCAAATGAAAAATTTCTACTGTTGCCTTCCCTGGAATGATTGAAAAAGCAATTATATCTCATGACAAATAGCCAAGGAAATGCTTAACATATTTTAATAGACATTTCTGAGTGCTACAGAGTCTAAGAGACAAAATCCCACCCAAGAAGGTGGCTAGAGTTTCTGGAGTCAGGGACTATATCCATATGTGACTTCATCAGAAGAGTATTTCTTGCTGCTCTCTGACCAGATAGGGAAGAGTGGTGCCCTCACAGAAGACAGGAGTTTTGCAGGAGACCTGAAGCATTAACCAAACATCAACAGAGACCTTATCTGACAACTGGTGTGTAGCAATCCCGTGGTAACATTTCCTTTCGGTTAAAAGTACAAAATCTTTTCTCGTGGGTGGATGACCGAGGTGGTGGCCATCAGAGTTGTTTACCAGAGATTTCCAGATCCCCCTTTTCAGGCAAATGGTAGGATTGTGCATTCCCACCCCCTCTGAGGTGACATATGACAATGGGACTTGCTGGTTAATGATGTGTGAGAAGAAATGATGAGTGTTGCTTCTAAACAAGCTTAAGAAGCAATGCATGATTTATTATCATCCCCTTCCCTTGCCATAGTAATCAAAGAAGCAAGTGTTGAGATGGTGACTTTGTCAACCTAGGTCCCTAAGTGACTATGAAAAGCAGACCTCCTACCAATCTACATTGGACAGATAGCATGAGTGGGGGGAAAAAAACACCTTTTGTTATATTGAGCTGCTGAAAATTAGAGATTATTTGCTACCAAACTAAAGTTAACTTATCCTGGGATTATTACTTTTGCTTTTTAAAAACCTATAAAAGAAAAAAATCATCCACAAATCATGGAGGGAGAAAAATAGGCCAAATAATAGAACTGAACATTATTCATTAGCAAGACTTAGAAAAGTCCGTCCGCACTTCCCCCCAATAAACCTTCCTCATTCTCACCAAGGGGCCCCAAACCCCTGGAAGTTTAGTCAATAGGCTTCTATCAGCAGAGTTTCTCAAGCCCAACTTGTAGAAACAGAACAGACCAGCAGAACTGATATTATCAACGTACACCTGCCTCCCAACATAAGGCAAAATTTTTGGTCAATATGAAATTTCACCAAAGCCATTCAATACCTCTGCTCTTTATTGTGTATGCTGAATTAAGGGTTTATTTTTGTGCTACAGTAACAGTTCCCTTAGAAGATATTCAATATGAGCCAATCCAATTTCGAATCTCCAAAGTTTAACTTAGTATAAGGAAAAGCTTTCTAATAATTAGAGCCATTTAAAAAATGGAATGTCCCTATTGTAAGGTAACATAGGGTCACGCTTGATTGGAAGTCAGGTTCTATAGTCAGACTTACAATAGAGGCTTACAATAATTAAAACTGCTATTGAAAATTCCTTAGATAATCCAAAGGCACAATAACTATGGTTTTGTGTATTTGTAGACTATGCTATATTGTGAAAAATCTGAAAGAGCTGACTTCTCCAGCCAGCTCTGATATATGTTACTGTTTCCTTGGTTGAGAATTAAATGAAGTTGTTGCTTTATAAGTATGAGACAAATAATTAGAAAATTATTTTTCCTTGAATAATTATAGTTGTCTGCACATAAATTAAGATTAGCATTTAAACTAATTGCTTAATATTGACTTCATTGTAAATATTCAAGAAGAGATTAGATTCACTGCATGAGTATTGGTTAGATTTTGTAACCTCTGAATATTCAACCTGAACCTGATTTTATAATTCTCTATTAGAGTGGAAGCACTACAGTAAATAGGTAGCTGGGTCCTATTTTGGTTCCCATCTGGTTGCCCCTGATGTCAGACAAGTTGGAACCTGCCCAGTCCCCATTCCTTAGTTCTTTCTTTCCCCCTTTTTTTAAAGATTTATTTATTAATTTGAGAGAGAGCGCGCATGCACACACATGCATGCAAGCAGTGGGGAGGGGCAGAGAGTCTTAAGCAGACTCCACCCTGACCGCAGAGCCCGACGCAGGGCTCGATCTTGAGACCCTGAGATCATGACCTGAGCTGAAACCAAGAGTTGGACACTTAACCGACTAAGCCACCAGACACCCCAGTCCTTTCTACCTAAGTGGCTAGGGCCAATTAATTTCTTCTTGAAGGCTCAGTAATGTCTGGGGGCAATTCTGTCCCCACATGGGTGAATTAAAGGAGTTTACATTATGCAACATCAAGTCACCCTGTCCGCTCATTCATCTCTGGTCTAAAGTTTCATGTCTCAAATCTGAAATCAAATCACTACCATCCTCCTTGCCCTCTAGAACCAGCAATCAGATCATTGCCTTATTCCCTTTGTCTGAGCCTGTCTTGATAAGATGGCTAGAATTGCACTCCCTGAGAACTAAAGTTTTTCGTTTCTCTTATCATTTCTACCTCTCTAGGCATTGGTTTCCTGCCTCTAAACCCTAGCCACTTGCTCGCACCCCTTTACAAATAGACCTCTATGTTCACTAGGAAAACAAAATAGGAGCTTGCCTACCCATTTGCTATAATGCTGTCCACTCCAGGTGGGAATTATAGAATCAGATATTATGAGTAGAAAACTCATCTCTGTCTAATCTGCAATTGTCACTTATTCTTAGGTTCCCAATGACAGGCTCTCTCCATGCCTATCAGATACCCTCTCTGCTATCCCTTGATGAATCTCCCAAATGCCAGCCTCTTGTCAGACCTATTACCTGCTCTCTGTCCCTAGTACTCCATTTATTATGCTTTGCCTACTTGCTGTACCTTTCAACATCATTTGCTACTGGTCTGACTAATCTAACCATTAAGGAAATGGGTCCTTTATATTGCCCTAGTAATTTTTAAAAATTATTTTTAAAATTTTTTTGTCCTGGTCATTTTTAATGTTTCTACAAACAGACATTTTCATGCCCTGTCAGGTTTACTGAGATTGTAATTGTCCTTCTGAGGGAGAAAAATATATATTGTAGGTCAAATTTTTACCTTATTTCATGTAATAAAGCATTGTGTTCTCAGAGGCCCATATATATATAAAAGATCAGTCTTCAAAATTGGAAAACACTCTTCTTCAGAGGGTATGGCAAGGAGAAATGACTTACCTCTCCTTCACTGACACTTGATTCACTTTGTCCATCTCACAGATCTGCTCAGGATTTGGAATTTGGAATATATCACTGTAATCTGCATCATCTTTTTTGTATAAGAGGAAGCACTTGAGTCTTGCTTTGTTATTTATATTGCAACAGTCAGAAAACTTCTGTTTGTCAGCCTTTCCTTGGTTATTACAAATGTGCTCTAGGAACATAGTCATCTGCAGGAGGAAATAATAATTTAAAGGGGAAGCATGTGTGATCTACATTCCTAGGAAAGTTAAAGAATTATTATCAAGAAAAGGCCACTGAGCATATGATCTTACACTCTGTATTTAATAATCCCTGGACATAGCTCTTTTGAGCAAAAGTTTTTTAGGTATGTAAGTCTAAATTCCCACATGCTAGACATGGACCAAATGGAACTTATCACTCTCTCCTTTCCAAAATAATTGTGATTTCAAATTCATTTTCATACAGTTGTTAAGAGGTATTAAACATAAGCCAGAATTCCAGAGCCTAATAAAATCAGGGTAATTTTTATAACTATCCACCAAGAAATAAATGTCATTTGCTTCCCTTGCTTCCTAATTGTTTTTAGTTTGGTTTCCATGGGAAGTTGTTTTAAGAATTGAACTCCGAGGCAGTGTGTATTCAGTGCCAAATATTCAAATGAAAATGTAATAATTCAGTTAGTTTTCAAATACCTTTGAGTGGCAGTAAATGTGTGGGATGCTGTAAGCTGCAAACAACATACATGTCCAGATTTCAGGAATAAAGGCAGAAAAAAAAGGCCATCTTTTGAAGTAGAAATAAGGAGTCACTATAAAATAAGTGAGACTAGTGACTGGCAGAAACACTTCATTTCCGATGTGTTTGTAGGGACGCCTGGGTGGTGCAGTCAATTAAGCAGCTGACTCTGGATTTTGGCTCAGGTCATGACCTCAGAGTCCTGGGATTGAGCCTCACCTAGGACTTCACGCTCAGCAGGGAGTCTTCTAGAGGATTCTGTTTCCCTCTACCTCTTCCCCTTCCCCAACTCTCTCTCTCTAAAATAAATAGATAGATCCTCTAAAAAATAAAATAAAATAAATAAAATGTGTTTCTAATTAGACTGATGGTTTTTCTATGTCCACTAAGAGTCTAGTAAGAGATAAGTTTTAGCCCCAAGAAGATGGAATAATAAAAAAAAAAAATTTACCAATAAAGAAGAAAACTGTTGATTTGTAATTTAAAATATGTGGCATGAGACAAGTGATCCAAAACATATGTAGATTGTACAAATATGTTAGTGTTCATCAAGAATTTGCTCATCATAAGATAGACATACTTTATGAGACAATAGTAATCCCCAAGATTTTCTACTAACTAGGAAAAAGAGCCCATAATGATATTCACTTCTTTCTTCCTTTTCATATACTCTTAGAAACTTTTTTAAATTAGTACTTTGATTTCCCAGGAACCTTTATATGATGATGTCAGATAAAAGTATTCCAGTGGGAGAGGCAGAGCAACCAACCAAAATGAACACATTGGTTGGCCTCTGCGTTATAATTCATTCTCTTGAGCATTTGGTTTCCTGAGTCTGATCTCCCAGAGATGAAATGAAGAACTGTAGGCTTATAAACCTACAAAGGTTGTATTTTGAGTGTGATTGATATACACATTGTTGCCTCAAAATCCCCTACTAATTCTTCAACATCCCACTTCATAACGACACCTTTTGGTTGGAATTTTAGTTTAAATAAGAGAGAGAAAGGCAAAACATGATTCACCTACCAATTGGTGAGAGCATTCTGATGGTGACTCATGTGACTTGAGGATCTTGCACTTCTCTGCAAGATCTACCAACTCTTCAGCTACGGTTTGTACTTCTTCATAAGTTAATTTCTGAAGAAACTGAGCAACCATAATGCTGGCGCTGAAACATAACACTTGTGAGAGTGTTAAAGATAAAATAGAACTTTTCCTCCATCATTGTTAGATCACTGGCCCTCTCCCCATTCCAAAATGATTGTGATTTCAAATTTCAGAGAAGAGAATGTTGATAACAAAACTCACATGTCTCTTAAGTTCTCCTGCAGATAATTCTGGCTATTAATGTGGCACAAGGCTGAAAAAAATGAGATTTTGTTTGCATAAGAGGATATTTTCAAAATTGAAATTTATAATTCTGAAATCCAAATTTATTCACTTATAAATTTTCAGATCTTTTTTATTTGCCATCAAAAATTAAAACAAATTTTACCAGACTTATCTTCACTTGTGTTTAAACTACATTCTGTGAATGACTTATTTCTATTCAAATATATTGTGTACTTGATATCTGTCATTAGCCCACAGATAAGTTGCATGTACTTGTGTTGACACACCTGAATTAATTAACATGATTTGGTTATTTAACTCTTTATATTAGAAGTTACTAGCATATCCAAGGAATACTAAGAAAATTAAAGTTTAACATTGGGAACAGACGTATAAACATTAGCACTTTGCCAGGCTTCATTTGGCAAAGACAATATCTCACCCATTCTGGATTTACTCATCAACTTTATCTTTCTTAACACCTCCACTCACCACACACACACACACACACACACACACACACACAAGTGTTCTCTATTGAAAACAGTATCTTCTTATACTAACAGCTTCTAGAGAGCTGAGCTGCTTTCTATTAAATAAAGAAACTATTATCATCTCTGATACGGGTAAAGGCTTTGGAGTCAGTTACTCTGAGTTCAATTTCTAGCTCTGATACTGAATGTGGCCTTGGGAAAATAGCTTAAGCTCTCAAAGTTTCTGGTTCTCTACCTAGAAAAATTAAATAAACTCTACCACATTGGATAGTTGTTAGGATTAAATGGAAACATACATGTGTAGCGCCGAGCACAGCACCTAGCACAGAATAGGTCCTGAAGAATGTAGCTCATAATATTATTCCTGCTACTATAAACACAGTTGCTTTATCCAGAATCATTTACCCAATTTCAAACACAAGTTTGAAATGTATCTTTCCCTCACCTAGAGTGAAGTAAGGCTAAAGCGAGATCTTCCTCTGTGTGTTGCCTCAATATATTAGCTCTCTTTCTGCATCCCTTCCACAAATTAATTTCTAGCAATTTCCAATGACTCTGTTGACAATGATGAGCACTGAGGAAGATAAGCCTTTCCTTATATTTTAATATATATTTTAGTAGTCATCATGCCTTATGTCCTGGCACATGGGATGTATAGATTGTAAACAGGATCCCTACCTGCAGCTAGTAAACTTCTCAGAAGAGTTTGACATTGAACGTAGCTGAAGAAAACAAGAAAACATATGGGTCTAAGAGTCTTCATTGTTCCAGATGAACCTTTAAAGAAGGTGCTCTATCATCTGAAAGAACTGAAGAATCCTTTTTATACTCTTTTCAAGGAATTACTATTAATAATTAACCTTTTCCTGGTGAATATTTTTTCTAGGCCAGTACGACCCTGATAAAATTGAAGAAATTCATGACAATGGAGAAATATTGCTAATGGATGGCATTCATTAATGAATACTGGATTTTAAAATGTGTCATGTCAATCTACTTGTTTTTTTCAAGATTATACCATGTAGGCCTTGTAGTAATCAATAAGCACCTTTGGTACAGATCTCATTTCCTGGGAATGCCTGTTGACACGGACAAAGTTCTGAAGTGGCAGGAGGGAAGGTAAACATGTACTACCACAAATTCAGATAAATGGTTAAAGCCCTGGTTCCAGTGCTGGGCACATTTTCAAGTCCCAGGGGTGGGGGGTGCATAGGCCTTGGGAGCAAACCCAAGGAAATGGTACCTAACTTATTGAGTGTTTATTGTGAGGCTGGTGCTTTATATGACTATTTTTAGACAACAATATTCTTCTTTCTTGAATAAGAAATTAAGATTCAGGATCATATAGGCCTGTCCTCCATACTAGGTAGCCACCTAAAAGTGGCACCTGGAAGACTTGAGTTCTGGAACAGGCCAGGAATACTTTGTGCAGTCTGTCGAAAGGCCATAAAGCAGCACTGGCGAGGGTGAACCGAGACAAGTGCATGGGCAGCCTCTTGGCCCAGTAGCTGTATGAGATTGAGAGCATCATGAAACTCAAAGTCAGACATGGGGATGACATGGAGCTGCTGGACCAGTGAAGACATCAGGATGCAAATGTGCAGATGAAGCGACCCCTGGTGCTGAAGGCGCTCTATGAGAAATGGGAGTTGACAATGAAATTGGGCCTTTTCACCTCTCAATTCAAGGAATGAACTTTTTCGATGACCCAGCATAGGCAACCAGGAATCACTTCCAAGTGCATGTAGCTCTTGAGGCTTATATCTGAGGCAGACCCAGAGGACCTGGATTTGCCTTGCCAGGTCAGGGCCTACCCACAGGACTGAGAAGCCAGCCAAAAGCAGCACTTGGGAGCCTCAAGTTCTGGGGAGGCTTGGGAACACACCATGCAGCCTGTCTATGGGGTACAGGTGGAGGAGTCTGGACTGCTTTGCAAGGCCGTAGCTTGTTGGGCTATGGGAATATCCTTCACTAAGAGATACCTGGGAGCCTTGACAAAGCTGGACACCTTGCAAGGGCTGATTCCAGCATGCCGACCATGGTATCCTCAATGGGAGACACTTGGGGGTCGTGTTTGTTACAGTAGCCTGGGACTTCAGAAAATAGGCAGACCTGAAGCACTTGGATCACCCTGCCATGTTGGAAACAGGAAGAAACAGAAAATTTGAGCAGACCAATTACCAGCGATGACATTGAATCAGTAACCAAAAACTCCCGACAAACAGAAGTCCAGGGCCGGATGGCTTCACAGGCAAATTCTACCAAACATTTAGAGAAGAGTTAATACCTATTTGAAGCAGGAGGACTAGGTTCTTGTCTCACAGAGTACAAGAATCAATCGCATGGACAAAGGAAAGTGAGCAAAGCAATAGAGTTTTAAGTAAAGATACAGAAAAAACCCTCAGGAGTGGGAGGGGTCCTGACAGGGTTGCCAACATGGGCCTCCACCGACATTCTTATTACCTTAACATTCTTTTTTTTTTCTTTAAAGATTTTTATTTATTTATTTATTTATTTATTTATTTGAGAGAGAGGGAATGAGAGATAGAGAGCACGAGAGGGAAGAGGGTCAGAGGGAGAAGCAGACTCCCCGCTGAGCAGGGAGCCTGATGTGGGACTGGATCCCAGGACTCCAGGATCATGACCTGAGCCGAAGGCAGTCGCTTAACCAACTGAGCCACCCAGGCGCCCCTTACCTTAACATTCTTGTGATGTCTTGGTTTGAGTAAGGACTGGTGATAACATCTTTAATAGCTTACTTCTACTTTGGGGTCTGGTTACTCTTTATTGGTCACAATGTGACTGCCATAAAAAGACCCCATCTCTGACGCCCCCGGCAGCGTGGTCTGGTTTGTTCCCTTATCTCTGATTTCACTGTGCCTCAGCATTTCTGGGATTTTTGGAGAGCCTATTTCTCCCTACCTAGCCGCACCTGCTCCTTAGTCATATTCTCCTCAAGCTACTCCAAAAAATAGAAGAGGAAGGAAAAGTTCCAAAATCATTTTATGAGGCCAGCACTACCCTGATACTGTTATGGAACCTGGACTGGATCGCCCGAAAGAAGAACCAAGGGGCACTCGGAGGATAGGAGGCTTATTTAATGCTAGCAGGCTCAGAAGAGAGTGGTCTCCAAAGGTCTGAGCCCCAAGCACAAACAAAGGGGACAAATTTATATTCTTCTACTTCCACATACTTGGCACTTTTGGAGTGTGAGCGAAGCAGGGCAGGGAGAAGAACCCAGACTGGTGCGTGCAGGAAGCAGAGCAAGGGGGCGCCTGGGTGGCTCAGTCCTTAAGCGTCTGCCTTCGGCTCAGGTCATGATCCAGGGTCCTGGGATCGAGCCCCGCATTGGGCTCCCTGCTCCACGGGAAGCCTGCTTCTCCCTCTTCCACTCCTCCTGCTTGTGTTCCCTCTCTGTGTGTCTCTCCGTGTCAAATAAGTAAAATCTTAAAAAAAAAAAAAAAAAAGGAAGCAGAGCAGGGAGAAGAACCCGGAAGAGCCCCGGGACAAGGACTGGGACTCTCTCTCTGGCTTGGTCGGCCATCTTAGGACAGATTTTCCTTATCATTCCTCCTTTTGATGCCCCTTTAAACACCTAGTTTAGAGGACATCATTCAAACCTAGTTTGACTCTGAGGGTTGACTGCAAGTTGTGGGACAAACATGGACTTAATCGTAAACTTAACAGCACACCAGGTAGCAGAAGACCAGGACTGACTGGGGCCAGGAAAACCATGGTGAAATGTGCTCAGGAGTAGACAGCAGAGGGCCAGTAAAAGTGGGATCTATGACCTTAGGTAGAAGCCTCTGGGGGAAAGTCCAGTCAGGAGGGGCAACAGTGTAGAGTCCAACTCCCAAGATGAGGGAAATCATGCTGATGAGAGCCAGGGACGATGGTGAGCAGGTCCATCAGTCAGTGGGGTCTCATTGAAGGTGAAGCCAGAGTGGGTTCGTGAAGTCTGGCCAGACTCTCCACTGGCACAGCTCCTCGTCCTAATGATGAGCTTTCTTCTTTCTTCCAGTCTTTGACCCAAACTGAGTCCCCTGTCTGGAAGTATACCTGAGACCCTAAGGAGATGGGGCCCTCTCAAAGGTATACTTTTGTAATTTCTTTAGGGTGGCCCCCAGGGCCTGAAGCTGCTCCTTTATCCCTTTATCTCCAACCTGATGCAAGTTTCCTGGAAGGCTTCCCAAGCACAGGGGAGGCTGTCCATATATGAATTCGAATGGGGAGAAACCTGATGTCCTGGGTGTGCAGCAAGCACACAGGAGAGCTAGGGGTAGTAGATCCAGCCATGGGAGGTTAGTCTCCTCACAAAACTTTGCTAAGATTCCCTTGAGGGTGAGATTCATTCACTCTACTTTCCCTGAACTTTGGGGCCGGTAAGCGGTGTGGAGTCTCCAGGTGATGTTGAGAGGTCAAGACCTGTACAATGTCTGCCACAAATGTGGGTCCATTGTCACTATGGATTGTTAATGGCAGGCTGAACCGGGGCATGATCTCCCGCAAGAGGACTTTAGCTACTTCCCAGCTTTGCTCCATCCTGGTTGGGAAGGCTTTGACCCACCCAGAGTATGTGAATGCTATTACTAGGAGATATTTGAACCCCCTGCTCAGCTGCACATCTGTGAAGGCTACCTCTAGATCTTCGAAGGGGGTTGCTTCCATCCTCTGGACACCTGGTGGGGGCCATGGTGCAGACCAAGCATTATTTTTAGCACATGTTATGCATCGTTCACTCGTTGCTCGGCATAGTGCTGGCAGCTGACTGATCTAGTAGTGCTTCTTGAGAAGGGCCTCTAATGCAGTTTTTCCCAGATGAGTGAGTTGATGGTATTCCTTGACTAGATGTCCTCCAGTTCCTGTTGGAACAAAGATGCGCCCGTCTGGCATCACCTACCATCCCTTTTCAGTCAGGGTAACCCACTAACCCCTGGCACATTCCTTTTCCTTTTTAGTGTAACTGGGCAGAGGGACTTCTTCCAGGGCCATGGTGAGGGAAGGGGCTCTGTCTATGTCCACACTGGCTGCAGTCTTGGCTGCCTCATCTGCCAGACGATTTCCCCGCGCTATGGGGTCGTCTCCTTTCTGGTGTCCCTTACAGTGCAGGATTGCTACTTCCTTTGGAAGCCACACGGCTTCGAGGAGTCTCAGTATCTCATTGTTCTTGATAGCTTTTCCTGCTGGGTTAGGAGGCCCCTTTCCTTGTAGATGGCTCCATGTGTATGTACAGTAGCAAAGGTGTACCGAGAATCAGTAAAGATGTTGACTCGCTTGCCTTCACCGAGGGTGAGGACTCGGACTAAGGCATATAATTCAGTCCGTAGAGCTGACCATCCAGCTAGTAATGCCTTAGCTTCTAGGACTTCAGTGGTTGTGGTTATGGCATAACCTGCTTTCCGGGCACCCTCTTGTAGGTAACTGCTGCCATCGCTGAACAGCGTGAGCTCTGGATTCTTTATGGCTTGATCCCACAGATCTGGACGGCTCACGTAGACTTCATCAGTCACCTCGGAGCAGTTATGTCTTATTCTCCCTTTTCCGTGGGGAGAAAGGTGCTGGATTTAATGTCCTTACTGTTTCGAGGGTGACCCGCGGGTTTTCGTAGAGGAGCCCTGGGTATTACGCTAGCCCAGAGTTGGAAAGGAAGCGGTGTCCCCGTGCGTTCATGAGGAACACAAATGCATGAGGGAACTTGAAGTTAAGTTCTTGCCCCAGGGTAAGTTTGTCCGCCTCCTTGATGAGTAGGACTGTGACTGCCAGTGCCCTGAAGCATGGTGGCCATCCCGCTGCCACGGGATCCAGCTTCTTTGACAGGTAAGCAACTGGCTGTTGCCAGGGCCCAACAGTCTGGGTGAGTACCCTGAGCACTATTTTTTCCTTTTCAGTCCAGGCAGGGGGTTCTCGATCTGCTACCCCTAAGAGATCATAAAGCAGTCTTGCTCTTGCCGAGAACCCAGGGATCCAGATGCTGCAGAATCCTGAAGCCCCCAGGAATTCTCGTAGGCCCCTTTTTGTCTGGGGCTGTGGCAGGGAGATGATGACCTTTTTCCTCCTCTCCGGCCCTAGTTCTTTTCCCTTGGGTGAGGAGGAAACCAAGGTATCGGAACTGTTGCTGGCAGATTTGTGCCTTCTTCCATGAGGCTTGGTATCCTGAGTCTGACAGGAGCTGTAGGAGGGCCTTGGTGCCTTTGGTGCAGTCTTCTTGTGTGTCACTGGTGAGGAGGAGGTCATCCATGTTTTGTTGTTTTTTCCTGAGCCACTTAGGTGCCCCAGGGGGTTGCTTTTTAAACACAGAGCTTCTGGGATATTCCCTCCATCCCACCCATTTTGATTCAGTGGGTTTGCATAGGCCGGATAGTATTACACCCAGTGCTCATCACAACACATGCCCTCCGTAATACCCATTACCTGGCTACCCCATCCCCCAAATAGTTGCCTTTTTAACAAGGTCCTCCCAGGTGACTCTTATAAAGGAATTTTGGAAACAATGTCTAAGCCTTCCTGTTCAGAGTGCGGCCAGTGGACCAGCAGGATCTGTATGGCCTGGGGTATCTTGTTTAACTCTCCAATGTCAGCCCTACCCCAGAGAGACAACCGGAATCTGCCTTTGAACAGTGTAGTAGCTTGGCTTTTGATCTCACCTCTTCTCTGTTTTCATTTTAGTAGGGTTCCTTCCTCGACTTCCTTGCCCCAGTCCTCTCCAGAAGAGCCAGTGTCCCCTGCGTCTCCCTACCTGAGACCTGTCCCATCTCTGGGGGATGCTCGCCCCAACCTCCCACCACCCAGAGATGACAGGGAAAGGTGCTCTGTAAAGCTTAAGAACCTAAACAGCAGGAGATCTTGCCTTGTTGGAGAAGGCCAACTTGACCCACAGGTCCTCCGACCTCCGCAAATTCCAGACCCTCAGGCCTGTCTCATGATCTCAATTTTGGTTGCTCTGCTTTGTCTCCATCAAGTGTTCTGAAGCATTTCACACATGACTGGGCTCAGGCAATTTGGCCAGACCTGTTCAGAGACCCCATCTCCTCTTGCCTTGGGTTCAGTCAGAGGCTAGTGTGTCCAGTGGGCTCAAAGGTTATCTGAGCCCTAAGCTTGGAGAGTATGTCTCAGCCCAGGAGAGGGATGGGGTATTCAGACAGATAAAGGAATTCGTGTCAGACCTTGTGGCCCCCGAGTTTACACTGGCGAGCTTGGCAAAAGGGCTGTTGTATCGCTCGCGTCCCAGTGGCCCCAAGGATGGTCGCAGTCCTTTTGCTGAAAGGGGCCACCGGGGAGGTGACAACAGAGCGCTCAACCATAAAAGTCACTGGTTGGCCCCCACCTTCATTCTGAACATGGGCTCATGGGGGCCAAGGA
Source organism: Callorhinus ursinus (assembly GCF_003265705.2). NCBI lineage: Eukaryota > Metazoa > Chordata > Mammalia > Carnivora > Otariidae > Callorhinus > Callorhinus ursinus. Next base: position 58,524,775 of record NW_027397066.1, on the reverse strand, counting down.
GGAAAGAGCCCGGTCCCCCTCAGTCTGAGTCCATTCCCGCAAGGCCTGTGAGGTCCTCCTCTTGGGGTTCTTCCTTGTATTGGCTGGACATTCGTTTTTCCAATGTCCTTTCTTTTTACAGTAGGCACATTGATCCCTTGCCAAGGGGGCTCTGGGCTTCCCCCCTTTTGGTGGTTGGGGTTTCCCCGTGTTTGTGTTGTCCTTTTCTTTCAGGGCGGCGGCAAGGAGGCTGACTTGCTTTTTCATCTTTTTGTCAGCTTCCTACTCGGCTGAGACCTCCCTGTTCATGTAGACCTTATTGGCCATCTCTCTTAGTTGGGTGATGTTCATCTTGGCAAAACCCTCTAGTTTCTGAAGTATTTTTCTGATGTCTGGAGCAGCCTGAGCCACAAAGGAGGTGTTTACCATCTGTTGACTTTCCTGTGCCTCGGAGTCAAATGGAGTGTATATCCTGTCTACCATGGCCTGTGGTTTCTCAGAGTAGGATGGGGTGTTATGTTTCCAGTTGAGGAGTTAGGTGGTGGAGACGGGTTGATAATATATAGTGGAACGGCCGGGTTGGACCGACCCGTCTTCATTGCGCCCCTCGGGTTCCCGCGTCTCTCCTACCAGCATTTGGAGGGCACTTGCACCCAGCCTGGGGTGCAGCCTGGCGCTGGTTCTGGAGAAAGTGGATCCTTTGGGCCTGGGAGCGCCAGTGAAACCTATGGCGGCACAGTGTCTGGAGCTAAAGGGCCAGGTATAGACGGTCTTGGGGGTATGTATGGTGGGGGCAGGTTCGGTTTGTTCTCAGGATCTCCAGCTAGGATTTGTGGAGACTGGGGCTTTTGTTGATTTTCTTTAGGTCGCTTGGATGAGGCGATTAAGACCCTGGCCTGTCCCTGCCTATTGCAAGTGAATCGCACCCTGGGGGAAGGGTCTGAGCAGTTCCTAGCCAGGAATCAATGTATGGAAACTGGTCAGGGTGTCCTGGTTCTCCTGTTAATGACTCACCATACTTGATCCATCCAATGTCCCTTCTGAAGGCCACCCGACATCAAAGGTGGGCCATTCTAATTCACATAGGGTTCTCAACTTGCTGGGGTTCATCCTGACTCGATAGTCTCCCAAAAACCCCGTCTTGAAATTTTTGATCATGGTCTCTAGAACTGTAGGTTTTACTCTGCCCTGACCCCATGGTGATGTCCCTGTATGCTGTGGTTGCAAAGACAGACAAAGGGGGGGGAGTGCCTCCTGAGATGAGGGGACCAATCAAATGCCTGTCTGGCCGTGTCCTGAAGGAGCTTAGGTGAGGCTTAGCCGTAGTGGTCTCAGCGTTGTGACTTACAATCGGAAACTATTCTGATGTTGCCATATACCGTATGCCGTTCACCACGGAATCACAGACGGGCCCACTCAGACTCCATAGGCTTCTGGGGACCTTAAGGGTGCCTGCCCGTGGAGTCACAGAATCAGTCAGCTTGAGCAAGCCAGGTCGGGCTGCACATCCATGCACACATTCACACCGCAGAAGTTATTACATTCCCTCCCTGGGAATCCCTACCTGTGAGACCTCTAAGAGGTCTCTGGGAGGTGATCAGGCTCCCCTTCCACCCCAGTGGGGGTGGGCCTGTCTGGGTCCTGGGGCCCCAGGCCTTACTGGAACCCGACATCGGGACCAGGTCCTCACCTGCCAAGTTTCCTTGAGTCTGGTGGGAACAGCGGAGCAGGGCCAGCCCTAGGCGACCGGGGTGGGAGACTGCTGAAAATTAGGCAGGACGTGCCTTCTCCGTTATGATCCCACCTTCCATCACCGCCTCGCCCTTGCCCCCAAACTGGTTGCAACAATGGGCCAGCGTGGTTGGGTTTCCCAGTCAGGGAACCAAATGTTATGGGACCTGGACTGGATCGCCCGACAGAAGAAACAAGTGGCACTCAGAGATCTCGGAGGATAGGAGGTTTATTTAATGCCAGTGGGCTCAGAGGAGAGTGGTCTCCAAAGGTCTGAGCCCCGAGCATATACAAAGGGGGCAATTTATACACTTCTACTTCTGCACCCTGGCACTTTTGGCGCATTGGCGTGTTCACGAAGTGGGGCAGGGAGAAGAACCCAGATTGGTGCACGCGGGAAGCAGAGCAGAGAGAAGAACCCGGAAGAGCCCCAGGGCAAGGACTGGGACTCTCTCTTGCTGGTTCGGTTGGCCATCTTAGGACACAGATTTTCCTTATCAACACCAAAACCAGAGAAAGACACCACAAAAAAAGAGAACTAGAGGCCAATATCTCTGATGAACATAGATACCAAAATCATCAACAAAATACTAGCAAACTGAATCAAACAATACATTTAAAGAATCATACACCACAATCAAGTAGGATTTATTCCCAGGACACCAGAGTGGTTCAATATTTGCAAATCAATCAACATGATACGTCACATTAACAAGAGAAAGGATAAAAACCATATGATCATTTCAATAGATGCAGAAAAAGCATTTGACAAAGTACAGTATCCATTCATGATAAAATCCCTCAACAGAGTAGGTTTATAGGGAACATACCTCATTATAATAAAGGCCTTATATGAAAAACCCACAGTGAACACAATATTCAATGGGGAAAAACTGAGAGCTTTTCCCCTCAGGTCAGGAACAAGACAAGTATGTCCACTCTCACCACTTTTATTCAACACAGTACTGGAAGTCCTAGCCACAGCCATCAGAAAACAAAAAGAAATAAAATCATCCAAATTGGTAAGGAAGAAGTTAAATTTTCACTATTTGCAGATGACATGCTACTATATATAGAAAATCCTAAAGACTATACCAAAAAAACTATAGAACTGACAAATGAATTCCGTAAAGTCACAGGATACAAAATCAATGTATAGAATTCTACTGCATTTCTATACATTAATAATGAAACAGAAGAGAGATAAATTGAGAAAATAATCTTATTTACAACTGCACCAAAAATAATAAAATACCTAGAGTAAACTTAACCAAAGAGGTAAAAGACCTGTACTCTGAAAACTATAAAACATTGATGAAACAAACTGAAGATGACACAAAGAAATGGAAAGACGTTCCATGCTCATGGATTAGAAGAGCAAATATTGTTAAAATGTCTTTAGTACCCAAAGTAATCTATACATTGAATGCAATCATTATTAAACAGCCTTTTTCACAGAACTAGAACAAACAATCCTAAAACTCATATGAAACCATAAAAGAACCTGAATAGTCAAACCAATCTTGAAAAAGAAAAAACAAAACTGGAGGTATCACAAGTCCTGATTTCAAGCTATACTACAAAGCTGTAGTAATCAAGACAGTATGGAACTGGCACAAAAATAGACACACAGATCAATGAAACATAATAGAAAACACAGAAATAAGCCCACAATTATGTGGCCAATTAATCTTCTACAAAGGAGGAAAGCGTATGCAGTGGGAAAAGGAGTCTCTTCAACAAATGGTGTTGGGAAAACTGGACAGCTACGTGCAAAAGAATGAAACTAGACCACTCTCTTACACTATACACAAAAATAAACTCAAAATGGATTAAAGACCTAAATGTGAGATCTGAAACCATAAAAATCCTAGAAAAGAGCACAGGCAGTAAGTTCTCTGACATTGGCCATAGCAACATTTTTCTAGATATGTCTCCTGAGGCAAGGGAAATAAAAGCAAAAATAAACTATTGGAACTATGTCAAAATAAAAAGCTTCTGCACAGTGAGGAAACAATCAGCAAAACTAAAAGGAAACACACTGAATGGGAGAAGACATTTGCAAATGACATATCTGATGAAGGGTTAGTATCCAAAATATGTAAAGAATGATACAACTCAACAACCCAAAAAACAAATAGTCCAATTAAAAAATGGGGAGAAGACATAAACAGACATTTCTCTAAAGAAGACATCTGGCCAACAGACACATGTAATGATGCTCAATATCACTTATCATCAGGGAAATGATAATCAAAACTACAATGAGATCTCATCTCACACACGTCAGAATGGCTAAAATCAAAAACACAAGAAACAAGATTGGCGAGAATGTGGAGAAAAACTCATGCCCTGTTGGGAATGCAAACTGGTACAACCACTGTGGACAATGGTATGGAGCTTCCTCAAAAAATTAAAAATAGAACTACACTGTGATCCAGTAATCACACAACTGGGTGTTTCTCCAAAAAATACAGAAACACTAATTCAGAGGGATAAATGCCTCCCTCTGTTTATTGCAGCATCATTTACAATAGCCAAATTATGCCTGAGTGTCCATCAACTGATGAATGGATAGAGAAAAATGGTGTATATATACAATAGGATATTATTCAACCATAAAAAAGAATGAAATTTTGCTATATGGATGGAGCTAGAGAGTATAACGCTAAGCAAAGTAAGTCAGTCAGAGAAATACAAATACTGTATGATTTCATTCATGTGGAATTTAAGAAACAAAACAAACAAAGGAAAAAAAAGAGAGACAAACCAAGAAACAGGTTCTAGAGAACAAACTGATAGTTACCAGAGCGGAGGTGGGTGGGAGATGGGTGAAATAAGTGAAGGGGATTAAGAGTACACTTGCCACGACGAGCACTGGGTGATGTATAGAATTGTTGAATCACTGTATTGTGTACCTGAAACTAATATAATACTGTATGTTACCTATACTGGAATTAAAATAAAAAACTTAATTAAAAAATGCTCAATAACAACTACAGACTCGGGATCATATAATTTGCTCATGGACTCACACAACTACAGACTCAGGATCATATAATTTGTTCATGGACTCACAGGTAGAAATTCAGGTTTGTCTAACTTTGGAGCCCACACCACCCAAGAGCTAGTACTGAAAACTGAGGTGTCGACATTCTTGAGCTATTGTCACCTTTACCTAACACCCAGTTTGGGGGTCTAGGGGAGGAAAGAGGTACTTACTGATTAAATCAAAAGTCTAAGAAAATTGTGAAGTCCAAAAGTTTTGGGAATAGGAGATGACTGGTTACTACTTTAACAATTCACATCCTGAGTTTCCTTATTTCTATATGGAGGATTTGGACCAGATAATATTTAAGGCTGGCAGTCCATCGCTTGATTGTGCTACGCATATATTCTTATTTCTGGTTTCCTAGGAAAAAATATATATATTTATTTATATTTATATTACTAGTGAGAAAGATATATCTTCCTGAAAAATAATGACAATTCTGTTCTTATTTAGGTTTGGGACACATTGGTTAATGATAAAGAATATGGATGAGGGGGCACCTGGGTGGCTCAGTTGGTTAAGCGACTGCCTTCGGCTCAGGTCATGATCCTGGAGTCCCGGGATCGAGCCCCGCATCGGGCTCCCTGCTCGGCAGGGAATCTGCTTCTGCCTCTGACCCTCCCCCCACCTCGTGTGCTTTCTCTCTCTCTCACTCTCTCTCTCTCAAATAAATAAATAAAATCTTTAAAAATAAAAGAATATGGATGAGGTGTGATGGAAAACTAGGGTCAACAAAGGAAAAATTATCTTTGGCAGCTTTTCATCATCATTTTCAGGATCCTCCAAACAGTGCTAATGCTCAGCATCTCTTCTCTTATGCATTCTTAGAGCTGTGTCCCTGAGATTTTACTCTGAGCCTCCCGGAACAATTAGAACTCGACCTATTATTTTAGGGATGGCCAATCCTCTGGATGAGAGCTGCCAGACTGTCACCCACTGCAGACATGACTAAGTGATCACGGCCCTCTTTCTCTCTGAACCTTGACTCAGCCTTAGAATCATTCACCACTCAATGCCACAAGAGAGCCACTATTAATTGATTGGAGCTGACACTTAAAACAAAACAAAACAAAACAAAACCAGCCATTGCATGTGTGCTAAACTAATTCCTTTTTTTATAAAAAAAAAAAAAAAGGACAAAGTTTACATCCTATTTGAACTCTCATCCCAGAGTAAGAGATTCTTGAAAAGGTAAAAGGTTGTTAAGTCCTTTATCAGTGACTAAAGGTGGAATCTCAGACCAGAGGAAAAACAAGTAGTGAGGATTATTTAAACAAAGGCAAGGGGATGGGTTTTCTGATAAGACTCAAAAGACTGCACGGAATTTGTTCACTGTGAGAGTGAGTGAGAGGTCAGTTTACACTGACCATTTTTTAAGATAAAAAATGGAAGATGTACAAGACACAGTGATGATTTTTAATAAATATTATTTCACCACAAACCTAATTCTTATCTGAGTCATAGAAACAGAGTTTGCAGGAACCTTAGAAAGACCAGGACTGGATCCCTAGATCCCACAGAAAACCCAGGTGGGGATTGCTTGTGCATGTGCAGTCGTGGCGCACATTATTGTACCATGAGGCCTACCCCACTTAGAATCATCACCGGTACTAGAAAATTCCTCATCCACTAAATTCTGGTACGTTCTAGTCATTGGTTTGAGTCCTGTCTGAGCAATACAGAGTATGTGTGATGTGCCCTCATTCCAAATCCTCTTTTCTCTAGGCAAAATAAATCTTTTTAATAAACCATTCCTCCTCCTCCTTTCCTCCCATCACACTGGTTACCTGTTGTTTATTAATATGGCACATCAGTAGAGAGTTGTAGGGCAATTTCCTCTGTGATTATAGAGTCTTGTGATTCGAGGCTATTCATCAATATCTAGCATTTACCTGAGTGAGTGTGTACATTGAGGCCGTGGAAAGCGAGGGATGAAGTCACTGGCAGTTCATAAAAGGCACTTGAAGAAAGGGTGTTGGATGCCTGGGTGGCTCACTCAGGTAAGCATCTGCCTACAGCTCAGGCCATGATCTCAGGGTCCTGGGATTGAACCCCACATTCAACAGGGAGTCTGCTTCTCCCTCACCCTCTGTGCTCTCTCTCTCTCTCGCTTGCTCTCTCTTGCTCTTTTCAAATAAATAAATAAAATCTTAAAAAAAATAAAAAGGTGTTCATTGTCTCCCTGTACAATATGGGACTGCTTTAATTTTAACCCAGCAGGTTCCTGGATCTCTGGTTTCATATCTGCTGTGCCTAGCACAGTATTGGACACATAGCAGAATCCACTATTAGATACCAAACTGAATTAGCTAACTGGGTTCTGATTCACTTCTGTTTGCTAAACTTATTACCCATTACATAAGTGAAACTTTCTTCCTGTTCTCCTCATTAGTAAATGGAAGTGTTTGGAAAATGGCAAAAGGACAAAATAACTTCATGAAATCAACATCTATTATCTGCTGGCCATGGTATTGGGTACTTTATATAGTACCCAAATTTAACACATTTCTCTGAAGCCTTTGTGATGTGGAGATTATTCTCTCATGTTATACAAAGAAATGGAGGTCTTAGATTGTAGGGAACTTGTCTGAGGCCGTACAGCAAGTTAATGGCAGCAAGAATTTGATGCACCGCTCCCCCCGCCACGATTCCCCCTACATCTTCAGCTTAGATTGAGTGCCTGTTCAATGTGCTCCCATAGCAGCGGAACTTTTTCTACCCCTATGACATCATACGTGATTGCTTGTTTACTCTCCTCCTCCCCTGCCATGGGGAACCATCTCCAATCAGCTCTTGTTTGTATGCACAATGTCTGACACACAGTAGGAGCCTAATAATAAATATTTGTTGATGAAATAAATAAAAATCCCAAAGACTACACTGTAAATGCTATGCCAACAGAACTCTGTGACTATTCTCATGTATCATCTCCTAAATGGTCATCGTCTTCCATTTCAGACATTGAAACACTAAGAACTTTAAAAAGTTTAGAAAACAGGATAATCAGGCCATGAGCCCATGACCAACCTTCATTTCCTGGCTTCCCAGGTCCCCCCACCCCCAACTCCCTCTCCTTAGCCATCACCGACAAGCACGTACATCACCAACATTAACAGCAATTACAGCTTGGAACAGTAAGAGAAAGGAGCCATTGTCTCTGATGCCTTGGGTGCTCCTCCCTCTCCATGAATGACAGATTTTATAAGTCATCCAACATGGCCACACCTAGGAGGTAGGGTGTACAGACGTCAAGAATACTGTTCTGGGATTAGAGGACTCAAATGCAAACCTTGGTTCTGCCAATTACCAGTTGTATGGCATTGAACTGATGACTTTATCTCCCCAAGACTCAAGTTCCCTGTTTGCAAAATGGGAATTAAAATGATATCTACTTCAAGGGTGCGCAGGTGGCGCAGTCAGCTAAGCATCCAACTCTTGGTTTTGACTCAGGCCGTGATCTCAGGGTCAGGGGGTCAAGCCCCACGTTGGGCTCTGTGCTCAGGGAGGAGTCTGCTTGAGGATTCTCTTTCTCCCTCTCCCTCTGCCCCTCCCACTTGTGCTCATTCTCTCTCTCTTTCAAAGAAATAAATAAATCTTTTTAAGATAAGATATCTACTTTTAGAGCTGTTAGTCTTCCATGAGATAATGCACGAAAAGTCCTTCAAACGATGTTTCGTACATTGAAAACATTGAGTGGCAGCAGGTAATGCTAGGAGCTGCGGTAGGAGGAGGGCTGCCTGGCCTCAGCTCCCCATGTCCTTTCCAGTAGCAGCAAGAACAAGCATCTGTGAGGATTCTGCCCACACCATTGCTGCTTCAGAGCCCTGCCCGCCCTGTAGCGGTGTACATTTGCCAAGGAGCTGATGATGCTGATGGATGAATGTGTCCTGACTGATCGATTTTGTTATCAAGTTGACACATGACATCAGTCCTCGAGAAATAACTTTATGATCTTGTTTATTGCTTGCTACAATAACACAGTTTCAGGTAAAGGTTACAGAAGAATCTTTTCACTGTGTTCTTCTCAGAAAATAAAATCCACCGCAGGCCAGATAGGAAGCAGGTAAGCCGGTGTTCCTCTCTTTTCCCCACAACCTAGGAAGAAAAAAATAGTATCTTATGCCACACAAGATTGTGAAATCGTATAACTTGGGTGATGGGAAGTCATGTATATAGAAAACTGTGAGTGGTAAGTATGTGGTATTTCTTATAGATCCAAACCTACTCCCTGTGGCAGTCCAGGCCTCTCTTCCCAGACGCTGAACATCATTTTGTTCCTAAAGTTTGTGTGTCTTACCCAAACTGCAGAGGAGAGAGCATCCTTCATGTAGCTTTGTGAAATCACAAACATACAGCTTTTCACTTATGAACACGCTGCTGTGGCAACACTCTTAGGACAGGTTTACTGAGGCCTGTCTGCCCATCTCCCCATCAATATTCACAGATTTCCACTGCCTCTCCATTCTCGTCCAGACAGCTGAGGGCGGTAGCAGAGAGGCAGAGGGTTGGGTACCTTTCAGCTCCCCGGAAAGCTGCTTGAACAGTGAGAGAAGTGCTACCACAAACGCGCCACACAGAGTGGTAGAGACCCAGAGAGACATGAGAGGACCAAGATGGACCTGTGGGGTGCGAGGCACGTGAAATGAACCAGAAACAGACACTGAAGCAGCAGAAGGGAAAAGGCCGGGTGGCCACACAAGCTATATTTGTGTGACATACATTTGGCATTTGGCTCAGATAGCAGGGATTACCTTTGGTGGGTCTTACTTTATATTTCTCAAGCTGCCTGGCTTTTGGCTGTCACTTTGGGGCCCTGAGAGGGAAAAAAAAGAAAGAAAAACACATAGAAAAATTTAAGACATGATTATTTAAATTTCGAGATGCATGTTGCCTTGAATTTTGGAAAGAAAAATTACAGCAGTCCCATCTTGTACAGGAAGACCATGAACATCCTTTCTTCAAGTGCCTTTTATGAACTGCCAGTGACTTCATCCTTCCCTTTCCATGGCCTCGATGTACACACTCACTCAGGGAAATGCTAGATATGGTATGGGTTAATAACCTCAAATTACTTTATTTTTTAAAATATTGTATTTATTGGGCGCTTGGGTGGCTCAGTCGTTAAGCGTCTGCCTTCGGCTCAGGTCATGATCCCAGGGTCCTGGGATTGAGTCCCACATCGGGCTCCCTGCTCAGCGGAGAGCTGGCTTCTCCCTCTGCCACTCCCCCTGCTTGTGTTCCTGCTCTTGCTGTCTCTCTCTGTCAAATAAATAAATAAAATCTTAAAAATAAATAAATAAATAAATAAATAAAATATTGTATTTATTTATTTGACAAAGAGAGACACAGCAAGAGAGGGAATACAAGTAGGGGGAGTGGGAGAGGGAGGAGCAAGCTCCTCCCTGGATCCCAGGACCCTGGAGCATGACCTGAGCCGAAGGCAGACGCTTAACAATTGAGCCACCCAGGCGCCCCTCGAATTACTTTAAATATATGTTGTAAAAGCTAATAATTTGAAACACACACACACACACACACACACACACACACACACACACACACACAAAATTCCCACAGACTAAGCACTCCCTTGGAAAAAGTGGAGGGCTGTCAGCCAGAATGAAGGCTGTGTGTGAGTGTGCATGTCTGTGACCAGGCAGGAAGGATAGGAGAGGCACAAGTTTGTGTGTGTGCGTGAAGTGTGAGTCTGGGGTGAAGTGAGAGTTGCTGGGAAAGAAATGGTGAGAAAGGAAGCTGGAAATCAGTGAAGAGCACTTCCAAGCAGCCATCCATTGAGGCTGGCCTTCACACATACCTGAGAACCCTGGACCACCACAAGCTGGCGAGAGAACCCAGTCACTGGAGTGAGAACACTCAGGGAGCACGTGTCCTCTCTTCCCCCTCACTACACACACCCCCCCCCACCCGCCAACTCCTCACTTTACACATGCATGCTGCTACAAGGCCATGAAGGTGAGACAGCCACCCCCTGAGAGACTTCACAGACTAATACCCTTCCTGCTCCCCTCCCTTTGGAGCTGATTATGATTTCCTTTGCAAATCAGTTTGGCTATTTGTTTTGTTAAACTAACGAGGGATTAAAACAGGAGAGTATGGACCAAAGGTATAATTCAAGGATAAGTATCGCCATCCTCATTTACAGATGGTGTAGTACGGTTCAGTTTAAGTTATATGACCAAGATGACTGGCATTAGAACCTGGGTTCTCCTGACATCTTTTTCTTACACTGTGTTGTTACCAAGGAGACAGTGCCTGGGTCCTTCCACAGAGGAATATGCTGGTGACATCCAGCTCACGGGGCTCTCAGAGGCCTCAGAGACATTCTGGGGAGGAAGCAGGGTCCTATTGGGAGTTCTGTTGTATTTTGTGTGACCAGGAATACCCGCTGAATTTCAGCGGAAAAGAAATAGAACTACCTCTTCGTTAAAGCAGGCTTCAGGCCCTTCAGCTTTGCAACACTTCACCACCACGTCCGTGAAGGCTGTAAGCAATGACCTCAGCGCCTCATCTGTAAGTTCAGGCCTTCGCTTCACCAGATTGACAAGAAACCTGTGACCCAGAGATGCCAAATAGAATTAATTAAAACTTCTTCCTTAAGCTCCTCTTCTCCAAAACGCTTGTCACAATATCACATATCTTGGGGGGCACTTGGTTGGGGAAAGTATAAGAAGTTAAAATATTCCACTTTGAAGGGGTCTCCCGAAGCTTTCCTCTTCAACTTGTGGGATGGATTTCAAGGCAACATTCTTCAGAGAGTTATGTAATTATAAACAAAAATGATATAAAAAAATGTGAACATATATTAGGTCTTCCTCGTGCACAGTACCGTAGATTATTACAGATTACTTTTGGTCTTTCTAGAAAATTCATTTTATTTTTTTTATTATGTTATGTTAATCACCATACATTACATCATTAGTTCTTGATGTCGTGTTCCATGATTCATTGTTTGTTCATAACACCCAGTGCTCCACGCAGTACGTGCCCTCTTTAATACCCATCACCAGGCTAACCCATCCCCCCCACC
>NW_027397066.1:58505827-58512865 GCF_003265705.2 Callorhinus ursinus | reverse complement strand
ACTCCACTTGATACAGACACTACCTAAGTCCCCCCCAAAAGTCTTATTCTTTAGCATTTATAACATTGCCTGAGAAGACAAAAGTAAAATTCTTGTCCCTTTTAGGCCTCTTATTTTTTCAAACATTAAGCAAGATTCTCAGGGCAAATATCTAGGACATTCCCTCAGGAAAGTCCAGTTCATTATGAACCTGCCTGTGAGCCTTTTTGCTAGCTGCCCTAAGTCACCTTTCCAAATCACAGTGTACTAGACAATCCACGCCTAGCGAAAGAAGATTAGCTAGGTTTTGACTTATAAGCAACAGCAATAAATAGGCCCCGGTGTTTTTCTGGATTGGAGAGACTGGACAATATGATAGAAGTAACAGGATTAGAACACCAAAATCACATATGCATCACAGTACACCTTCTCATTAATTATGCGCCTTCAGGCTGAAGAAAAAGATGAATGGAAGAGAATGTTTATACCTGTCTTTCTTTTTTTGGAGCTCCTCATTATGAGCCTGACATAAGTCTGTGTGAAAGGTAAATAAATCTTGAGGTGTGGAGGGAGGCACATATGTTTTATCAGCTTCCAAGCCCTCAAAGCAGGGCCTTCTGAAGGCAAAGTTGGTTTTACAACAGTGGTCCACGTCTGGGTTGATGTTCCGATTTTCATTTATTCCACACAACTCTCCAAGAACTAAATCCATCTGTCCCAGTGAAAGATGGAATTCAGATATGACTTTAAAACTTGAATAGAGTCTTGAAATATGGCTAGAGAAACAGATTGTTCTAAGATGACTGTTAACTGTACTCAGAAAAACCCATGCATTTGTACACATGATACTACTTGCAAAGCAAAGTAGAAGCTTGCATTATAACAAAATTTCAAGCCATTGCAATTTAAATGCCTGTGGGTTAATTTCTTGTTAGCTTATATACAAATCTGTAATTGTGAGCAGAGAGCTGCAAAACAGCCAACTGAAAGTGGCAGCCAAACACTGTGGCCCTCTGATTTATTCCCTTCCGGGGTGTCCTCCAGGATAATCTCCACCCCAGTCCTAAAAAGATACATCCAATTTGTGATTGGGCAGGAAGCATAGATTCTCTTACTGACCTGGTGGGGCAAGATTGAATTTGTAACATTACTTGAAATTACAAAGTTTCTTATATCATTCTGAAACAATATCCTTATTCCTGCCATTTGCCCTAACAATTTACAAATAACAAATTAGTAATAAGAAATAAGAGGGGCGCCTGGGTGGCTCAGTCGGTTGAGCGTTCCACTCTTGATTTCTACTCAGGTCATGACCTCAGGGTCGTAAGATAAAGCCCTGCATCAGGTTCCATGCTCAGTCTGCTTCTTCCTCTCCTTTTGCTCCTCCCCCTGCTCTCTCTCTCTCGCTCTCTCGCTCTCTCGCTCTCTCGCTCTCACTCTCAAAATAAAAAAGTAAGAAAGATGATTTGGAGAACACCAAAAAAATACTTAATACATTCTCTTTTGCTTCTTAGGATTGTGATGCAGTGAGCCCCCCCAAAAACTTTGACATTCCTTGCTTAACAATGTTGAAAACAATGAAGAAAGGCATATAACTGCCTTATTGCTGTAGATCAATGAGTACAGCAGATGTCTTTTTTTTTTTTAAGGACTAGTTAGGTACATGGGCCATGCTCACCAAATTATCAACGCAGGCAAACTCTTCACTCAGTGTGCAACAGGTGGCCAAAGCTGTCACCATTTCCTTGCCAAGAAAGGTCAGTTCTTCAGTGGAGACCTGGGGGGCTATCTTTGTGAATTTGATAAGGTAGCTGAAAGAACATTTGTCTGTTTGGTTCTAAACAAAAACAGATACCCATTTTCCCTTGTCTAACTGCTTGAAACCCTAACTCTTCAAGGCTAGGGACAACCAAGGTAAGGACAACGTGAACCTCGGCTTTCTCGTAAAATGGGAGAAACTGTCTCTTCACTCCCTGTTTTTCCCACACCCTGCCTCCTAGATTCTGCATTTTTGGCCTCCTCCTAATTTCATGGTAATCTCAGAAATTCTCAGATTTGCTCAGCCTGTCTTACCTGGGGGTATAGGAACTCCCTGGCAACAAATACCTTGGCTAGTATGTAAAATCCTGCTTGAAATCCCTTGCATAGTTAATAAATATTTTAAAGGGAGAATTTAATTAATAGATACATGTTGGAAAAGGATAATCTGAGATGAAGGGAACTAATATCTTTAATGGGCTGAGTTTGAGTTCTCAGCCAACAGCCGGGTTGCAGAAATAGTGAAATCCTATTTTTTAAACTGTGTTTTGATTTAGAGACGTTTAGTTTAAACACACACTATATTACCCTGGTAATTAATTAAGAAAATCCAGAATAAACTGTGTATTATTCATGAATTTTCACAAGAGCACTAAAAAATAAATATTAAAGTATTAAACAAATCCAAAATTATTTCTATAAACTCAGTAAGAGGGGTTCAAAATCTGGGCAAACTATCTTTCCCTTGGGAAATTGCAACAACCTGAAGGTTCCTCTATCCCCTGCCTTCTCAAATGGGGCAGAATCCAGAGACTCTGGCTTTGGATTGACAAAAGCAAGTCCAAGTGAAAACTAGAGCATTAGAGAATCAATTTTCTGGAATCCTGTATTTCTTTCGTTTCTAGCCTCATTCCTGGTAAAGGCTTAATATGACAGCTTAACGCACATTCTTGACTTTTGTGTTTTTATTCTTTCCCAGGTCATGGATTTGCCATAACTGAAAGACTGAGCTGAATTTTTGTGGCACTGTTTATCTCACTTTATCCTGGTCACAAGCGTTAACCAACTTGCGCAAGCAACTTACTAGTATTTCAAGTCATCTTTCCCCAAATCCTGGAAATGTGCACATTCGCGTTGTACTATCTTGAGGCTTTTCTCAGTTGTTTCATTGAATTTGTATTCCTAAAAATAAGAACAATCATATTTATGAACATTTTCTCTAAAATTTAATCACAAGCCTCATGTCAACTTGTCAAGTAGCTTTCATTTGTATAGTATTTTGAAAGTATCATTACCATATATTTCTCACTAAGTTGAGAGTGGTTTTCTTTATATGAGTGCGTAAGAATTTAAATCTTTTCAGCTATAAACATAGAGATGGCTTTTACTAAAATTTGAAAGTCCAAATTTTTCATTATCATCCTGTACATTTTTTAGAACTTTCCAGCTTACAAAGAATACTTCAAATCTTATGTTGACAATGATCATATTTGCTTATCACTTTCATGTGGCCAGAGTAGTCTTTCATTTTTACATAAAGGAAATCAGCCTTATGAAGTCAAATGACTGGCTAGAATGACCCCGCTAGTCAGTATTGCTACAGAACCTTTTTAATCACATTTATTTTTATTTTATATCTTATTTTCCATCATTTAGAATTGGAACTTAAAACGTCCAACAAGTGTCTTCAAATATTTGACAAACTCTATCTCCTCAGCATAAAATTGGATAGTTATCTACTGAGTGGCCATCAGAGATAAAACTACATACCAGTGAATGGATGTGTGGGGCATACTTGCCTCCATACGAAGAAAGAATTTTCTAGCACTATGATTCATTTAAGGGTCAGGAACAGACAGTGGCAGAATTAGACTGAAAGTCAAATCCTCTGACTTCATTGCTCAAATATGAATGGGTATAAACTGGCTTTTATGGTTAAGTGGAAGCAATTTTTTAGATAAAGCCAAAGCAACACATATCAAATGAATGAGAAACACATCAGAAATGCCAAATAATTAATTTCCCTGATACATAAGGAATGCATATGAATTGACACTGAAATACACTAATTTCAAGAGGAAAATGGATAATGGGCATAAACAACTTATTCACAAGAAATTTATAATTACAATAGCTAAAATCATATGGGAAAAGCCTAACTTCACCTAAAAATCAAATAAATGCTTAAGACACAGTCACTATTTTTTACATATAAATCTAGCAGCTAATTTCCATGTGCAATGATGGCAAAGGCGGGGGTGAAGCGAGTATTTTCAAGCAATGTTGTACGACTGTATATACTTTCTAGAAAGTAACTTGGGCATTTTGTATCAAGTGTTGTTGTTGGTTTTTTTTAAGTCTATATACTTTGACCTAATAATTTCCCTTCAGATAATATATCTTAGGAAAATAGTCATAAATATTAATAGAGATGAATGAAATGAGATACTCACTTCTGGGTTGCTTACAAAATTAAAAACCTAACTAAATGTTCACAATGTCCAACACATGGTAGAACAGTTAAATAAATCATGATGATGAGATCCCATCATTTAAAATAAAGTGTTTTGAAGTCTGTTTAATGACATAAAAAGTTTTCTATGATAATAACTAAAAAATAGACCCAGGGGGTGCCTGGGTGGCTCAGTCAGTTAAGCAGTTGGCTCTGAATTTCAGCTCAAGTCACGATCACAGTGTCCTGGGATCAAGTCCCGCGTCAAGCTCCCAGCTCAGTGGGGAGTCTGCTTGAGGATTCTTTCTCTCCCTCTCCCTCTGCTCTCTGTCTCTCTCTAAAATAAATAAATAAAATATTTTTAAAAATATATCAAAAAATTTAAGAAAGTATTATTTCAATCTTATTTTTAAACACTGATATATGCATATATGCATAAAAAAGGTGAAAGAAAATGTTAATTATAGCTATTTCTCAGTGATAGTATCAAGCTTTCATTTTTATCTTTATAACTTTTGGTACTTTCCTAATCATCTTTGATAATCATTTACTACTTTTACAATCATAAAAAATCCTATACAGCTCAATAAAATGCAGAGTACATAAATAAAGATCTAAATGTAAAATATTGAATGGGAAGATATTTTTTTTCATCAACACACAGAATTAGTAGTTCAAAACATTGTGCAGAAACCTAACATAGTATCAGTCTTCCCAATGATTAGCCCGCACGGAATTTAAGTACACTCCGATGGGTCAATCACATTTCCTACTCCCTAGACTAGAGAAAAACTTTGATGTCAGCTATGAAAGGTTTGTTGTTAGGCTTTGTTTTGTCCAGTTCTGTGAGCCCGGAACACTGGAACCTACTGCATGGCGGTAACAGTCTGGAGGGTTTTCTGTGTGGCAACACTCTTTCAGAAGATCTTCATACACTCCAGCAATTCTTAAAAGCTCCGGTATAGACAGTTCCGGATGTCTCCTTGAGTGTTCATAAAGAAACCTGTGATGTGTAAAATGTTTCATACATTAGACCTTAGAGAAAGAACAAAATATCAAATCCTGCTATCTCTTAAGCTAGTCAGATCTTGTAACACTGACTCTGCTTTCAGATGCTAACTTCCTCCTCCAGTTTTGCTCAGGGAGTGATTTCAGAGGATATTTTGACTACAGGAAATCATTTTATAAAAGTTCTCTTCCGTAGAATGTTTTAAACCAACAGTGCTTTTACTTGAGAGGATAGAGTGATTAGTAATTCCGAGTTAATTATTAGGATGAGTTGATGCATAAAACATCAGAAATAGTATATCATGCTACCAATACTTTAGAAAATACATAGTGAGTCTAATTCTGTTGGAAACAGCATTCAAACCTCCAACTGGAGATGGTGGAAATATGGCTTGCTCCCCACTCCAGGGTCATCTTGGTGAGAGACTGGGAAGCCCGTGACTTCATCCCATCACTTGTCAAATATGGGAGTCCCCACCCCTGGAGCTCTAAGTCATTGGCAGTGGTTTCTATGGCCTCAGTGGAGGCTCCAAGGGTACAGGCGGTGTGATATGGGGAGAAATGGGAAAGTGAGAGGGAAGAGGCTAACACTTATTAAGCCCTTAGTAGGTGCTAGCACTGGATCAAGCTCTGGGCATAGGAGATAAAGAAATGCTTCCTAGCCTCTGGAAACACTTTTCTTGTTTAACTTCACTAAGTCCTCAAGATCAGTACTACTCTATAGCTGAAGAAAGGAAGTCCAGACCAGGGAAGCACCTTGCTATATTAATGGAAGTGTAACATGAGAACACAGGTCTCTGGTAGGATGCCTAATTCATTCTTTTCTAAACAAATTGACTCTCTTTGCAGGAGAGCAGTGTCTCCTCTAAGCACCCAGCTGTGCTCTTTACAATAGTTTTCATAATAAAACCTTATTGGGGCACCTGGGTGGCTCAGTCAATTGAGTGTCTGCCTTCGGCTCAGGTCATGATCCCAGTCCTGGGATCGAGCCCCATGTGGGGCTCCCTTCTCAGCCGAGAGACTGTTTCTTCCTCTGCCTCTGCCCCTCCCTCTGCTCATGCTCTCTCTCTCTCTCTCAAATAAATAAATAAAATCTTTTTAAAAAATCTTATCTATCCATTCAAAGTAAGTTAAAGTGGCCTTCTATGTTTGGCAAGAGCAACACCTCACAAAAGTTTCTCAATTCCAGGGAACTCTGCATCCCTTTTTGGTTCAAAGTCTGATTCTTGGTTTTTGGGTTTTTTTGACATTGTCTCTCCTGCTTCATCACCTGCCTTCTCAATCCTATTTGTGGGGTATATTCCCAGACCCTAACGCAACTGCATTTACCCTTCAGAGAATCAAGGGCTTTTCTTAATATCTGATGTAAGCCATGGACCTTTCTACAGGAATAAAATCACACCTAAAAAACAAAACACCCCACCAAAAGGCTGCAAACAAAAATTCCTAGAAGCCTAACCTAGCCTGGAAGATCTATTGAGATCTTGTGTCAAATGTTTACACCCAGAAAGACTGCACCTTAAAACTCCTTTTCTGTTCAACAAATGGTATTGGGAAAATTGGACAGCCACATGCAGAAGAATGAAACTGGACCATTTCCTTACACCGCACACAAAAATAGACTCCAAATGGTTGAAAGACCTAAACGTGAGACAGGAGTCCATCAAAATCCTAAAGGAGAACACAGGTAGCAACCTCTTCGACCTCAGCCGCAGCAACTTCTTCTTAGAAACATCACCAAAGGCAAGGGAAGCCAGGGCAAAAATGAACTATTGGGATTTCATCAAGATAAAAAGCTTTTGCACAGCAAAAGAAACAGTCCACAAAACCAAAAGACAACC
>NW_027397066.1:58479383-58505427 GCF_003265705.2 Callorhinus ursinus | reverse complement strand
AGAATCGAGAGCCCAGAAATGGACCCTCAACTCTATGGTCAACTTATTTTTGACAAAGCAGGAAAGAATGTCCAATGGCAAAAAGACAGTCTCTTCAACAAATGGTGTTGGGAAAATTGGACAGCCACATGCAGAAGAATGAAACTGGACCATTTCCTTACACCGCACACAAAAATAGACTCCAAATGGTTGAAAGACCTAAACGTGAGACAGGAGTCCATCAAAATCCTAAAGGAGAACACAGGTAGCAACCTCTTCGACCTCAGCCGCAGCAACTTCTTCCTAGAAACATCGCCAAAGGCACGGGAAGCCAGGGCAAAAATGAACTATTGGGATTTCATCAAGATAAAAAGCTTTTGCACAGCAAAAGAAACAGTCCACAAAACCAAAAGACAACCGACAGAATGGGAGAAAATATTTGCAAATGACATATCAGATAAAGGGCTAGTATCCAAAATCTATAAAGAACTTATCAAACTCAACACCCAAAGAACAAATAATCCAATCAAGAAATGGGCAGAAAACATGAACAGACATTTTTCCAAAGAAGACATCCAAATGGCCAACAGGCACATGAAAAAGTGCTCAACATCGCTCGGCATCAGGGAAATCCAAATCAAAACCTCAATGAGATACCACCTCACACCCGTCAGAATGGCTAAAATTAACAAGTCAGGGAACGACAGATGTTGGTGGGGATGTGGAGAAAGGGGAACCCTCCTACACTGTTGGTGGGAATGCAAGCTGGTGCAACCCCTCTGGAAAACAGTATGGAGGTTCCTCAAACAGTTGAAATTAGAGCTACCGTTCGATCCAGCAATTGTACTACTGGGAATTTACCCCAAAGATACAAATGTAGGGACCCGAAGGGGTATGTGCACCCCAATGTTTATAGCAGCAATGTCCACAATAGTCAAACTGTGGAAAGAGCCAAGATGTCCATCGACAGATGAATGGATAAAGAAGATGTGGTATATATACACAATGGAATATTACGCAGCCATCAAACGGAATGAGATCTTTCCATTTGCAATGACGTGGATGGAACTGGAGGGTGTTATGCTGAGTGAAATAAGTCAATCAGAGAAAGACATGTATCATATGACCTCACTGATACGAGGAATTCTTAATCTCAGGAACAAACTGAGGGTTGCTGGAGTGGTCGGGGGTGGGAGGGATGGGGTGGCTGGGTGATAGACATTGGGAAGGTATGTGCTACGGTGAGCGCTGTGAATTGTGCAAGACTGTTGAATCACAGATCTGTACTTCTGAAACAAATAACGCAACATATTTTAAGAAAAAAGAAAAAGAAGAAGATAGCAGGAGAGGAAGAATGAAGGGGAGTAAGTCAGAGGGGGAGACGAACCAGGAGAGATGATGGACTCTGAAAAACAAACTGAGGGTTCTAGAGGAGAGGACGGTAGGGGGATGGGTTAGCCTGGTGATGGGTATTAAAGAGGGCACATTCTGCATGGAGCACTGGGTGTTATGAACAATGAATCATGGAACACTACACCAAAACAAATGATGTAATATATGGTGATTAACATAACAATAAAAAATTAAAAAAAGAAAACCTCCTTTTCTGACTCAGCATGCTCAGTGTTGCTCCGTGATTTCTCCTCAAACACTATGTTGTAACATGATGACGGTGATAAAAAAAATTGCTTCCATTTGATGAGCACATGTGTCAGGTAGAAGTGAAACACACTACCTCTAACATTTTGTTCAGTTTAATTTGAGTTAATACCCAAAACTCATGAGAAGCAATAGAACACAGTGGTTTGGTTCTATGAGCAAGAGTCTGGTGCCTGACAGCTCCCGTTTGAATCCTGGCTCCACCGCATATCATCTGTGTGACTTGGGAGCAAGTTACTTAACTTCTGTGCTTCCGTCTCCTTTCCTATAAAAAGGGATAATAAAAGTATCCTAACCTTAGAGGATTGTTTTGAAAACTAAATTAGTTAGATGAGAAGCACTTAACATTTGGTAAGTTTTCACTAATCTCTCTGTCTTCCAGAGCTCCGGGTTCACATACAAAATTGTCTCATTATACTTGAGACCACATGGATGGACCTGGAGGGTACTAGGCCAAATGAAGTAAGTCAGACTGAGAAAAACAAATACCATACGATTCCACTTATAAGTGGAATCCAAAAAAAAAAAAAAAAGACTACAAACAAATGAATAAACAAAAAGCAGAATTAGACCTATAAATACACAGAACAAACTGATGGCTGCTGGAGTGGGGGGATGGGCAAAATGGGTGAAGGGGAGTGAGAAATACAGGCTTCCAGTTCTGGAATGAATATGTCACGAGAATAAAAGGCACAGCATGGGGAATATAGTGAATGGTATTGTAGTAGTGACATACGGGATCAAATGGCAGCTACACTTGGTGATGAGCCTAGTATAATATATAAGCCTGTCAAATCATTATGTTTTGCACCTGAAACTAATGTAACACTGTGTGTCAACTATATTCAAATAAAAAAAAAAAACTGTCTCATGACCTTCCCAATTGTTACTTCATGTGTACCTCAAAGTCAGTGTGGTCAGATCCAAACATATTCTCTTTCCCACAAAACCTTCAACCCATACTTCCCATCTCATTGAATCTGAAAACTACTTACCCAACCACCTAAGCCCCAAACTGGGATTCATTCCAGATGAAGTTTCTAAAAAACAAAAGTGATTTTGTCCTTCCTTATTCTTCAGTGAAAGCCCTTCAGTGGCATCTCGTTACTTAGCACGTCTGCGTGATCTGACCGCATAGACTTCTCACTACCCTCTCTCACTACGAATACCCTACACAAAGCCACAAACACACCGGGGGGTTTTATACTTCCATCCATGATCTACCTCTTCTGTCTAGATTACCAAAATGTCTTTAACTACCTCTTCCCTATCAAGCCTTTCCAAGTTTCCCAAGTACAATTGACCACTCCCTTCTCTGTCTCTACATTATGGGTCACATAGTGCTATCGGAAATAGAAGAACATGTTGTGCATTCATTTATTTATAAGTCTGTCTCTTTCCCCATGGCATTCCCTGTTGATGAAAGCTTACTGTAGATAAAAGCTCTGTCTAACCTCGTAGAGTGCCTGGATTATGTTTCATTACCAATAAGCTTGGAATGAATGAATATTCTTATATGAATTTTATATATGATGATGTGAAACACAGTGAGGTTAACTTGTCCTAGTGACCCAACCAGATCTCAAAGCTAGTCCCTTTGGCTCCAAGTCCACTAGATTCCTTTGAACGGCTGTGGAGTGGCAGAGCATGGCAGTTCAGCCCACAACTTCCTAGGCCAGACCTCCTCTGGTCAAACCCTTCAACAAGTGACTTAGCTGCTCTGTGCCTCCATTTACTTATCTGAAACGGTGGGGCAAATTGTGCTGGTTCATGACTGTTGTGAGAGTTAAAAGAGATCATCTACATCAAGTATTGAGTCCATTGTCTGGCACGTATCAAGTACTCAATAAATGTTAGCCATCCCTATAATCACACAGTTCCATCTTCTTAAAATCAGGTGAAAACACCATAATCTGTAGCCATGATTTTTTTTTTAATCATGTGATACCCAATGATTTAAATGGTTCCCATTCCTTCCACCCAAATTAGCCAAAACAGGTCAAATCATAAGTTTCTGTTTGCCTTATAAATTTCAGTATAGACTTATGTTACTCAGCCATGAAGATCGTTTGATTAGCATCTCGTTCTTCACACACATTTTCGCTTTCAGTAAATTTCACTTCTCTTAGAGCTAAGTCCTTTGGTCTATCATCTTTATTCGAGGAAATGATGCACTCGCCACGCTCTGGCATTTTCTTTTCACAGCACTCTTTGATTTTGCTGGAGATGGAATCTTGTTTGGAACAAATATGGCTCATGACCTTGCTCTGTAGGACAGAAGAATGAAAATTACTTTATTTTCATCATTTCTTCAGGGTTGGATTTTCCTTCATAATGAAATGGTTGTGTATACACAACCAACCATGTTCCTCACATCTGGAATTGCTTCGTCAGATAATTTGATCACAATATTTAAATTTTGTCTTAATGTAATACACATGAAGTTTTCACATGAAGGCAAGTTTATTTCTGATTTCAAATGCTAAAATTATGAAAATTTTGAAATGATTATAAAACCCACATTTCCATAACCAAACAATAAAAAAATAGTGAGTGATATTGCTTTTAATTGGAGTCCGATTAAGGACAAAATAATTCTTGGAGACATCTGTTGTCCACTGCTTGAAATAAAATGTATATATCTTCATATTCTAAAAATCAAGTTAATTAACATACAGTTTTGCTGTGAATTTTAAAAAGTAAAACTGATTAAAAGTTACTAAGAAAAAGCCTCATTTCAACTAAGAAGGCAGGATTTTTTTTCTTTTTGTCTAAAGATTTGTTTATTTATTTAACAGAGAGGGAGAGAGAGAGCAGGAGGAGGGGCATAGGGAGAGGGAGACAAGCAGATTCCCCGCTGAGTGGGGAGCCTGGAGCAGGGCTCGATCTGAGCCTCTGTTCAGATCAATCTCTGAGATTGTGACCTGAGCCGAAATCAAGAGTTGGGACACTTAACTGACTGAGCCACCTGAGCGCCCCAGAAGGTAAGATATTTTTAATGAAATTGTGTTACTTTTGTGTGCATGAACAACTTAAAGTAAGTCAATAATATATATACCAGTATATATGCCCTTAGAAAATCACTTTAAAGAATAACATAAGAGTTATTTTAAATTAACATCTCCACTTATTTGACAAGACTGCTCCTAAATAGCTGGAGGAAACTCAGAGAAAGCAGTTCTTAAAGATATAATGGTAAAAATTATTCTCTGAGCTTTACTACTTAATTTCTAATATCTCTAAAAGAAGATGTGCAATATTAAACAAAATGTCAATATGCCTTAAATGATTCTAAATTCCTAAAGTTTTATGTCAAGGACATTTAGCTGTGTAAAATAGAATCTGTTGAGTAATCTAATAACAATTCCATGTGTAAAAAAATCCCAAAGTTTTATTTGAGCTTATTTGTTAACATTTTATTTTTTTATTTTATGTTATTATTTAACAATTTAACATTCTTTTTTTAAGATGTATTTATTAATTTGAGAGAGAGCATGGGAGGAGGGGCAGAGGGAGAGGGAAAGAGAATCTTCACGCTGACTCCCCGCTGAGCTCGGAGCCTGATGCGGAGCTCGATCCCAGGACCCTGAGATCATGACCTGAGCCAGAACCAAGAGTCAGCCGCTTAACTGACAGAGCCACCCAGGCGCCCCTTATTAGCATTCTTATTTCAGGTGGTAAATAAAGTAGCCACGTATGAGGAAACTTCAGAATAAAAAAAACTGGCTGCCCCAAATCACTATTTTTACTTGGTTTTAGAGAATATTTACCCTCTCATGGATGCACTGCACGGCATCCCCTTCACAGCATCCATCATACTTGGAAGAAACATCTTTTAGGAGGGAGGTAAGTTCCTTAAATTCAATCTTGGGAAATTTCTGACTAAGTATAGCAACATTTCTGGAAAAAGAATTGATAAGCCACTAAAACAACTTCAACAGCAAGTGAGACAAGGGGGACTTCTTGGCTGATACAGTATAAATAGCTGCAATAAGAATTGGAACGCTTGTTTTATTCACAGCTATCTGTACCAAATAGCTGTTTATATGGGGCACAGCCTGCAGGATCACTCAGCAGCTCTTGGGTTGATATTTTGAGTCCTGGACCAGGAACAGGATAAAAAGGACTCAGATATATGTTCGCTTCCATAATTTTTATAGAAAAACACATTTGTCAGGACCACAGCTTCCTGCTTTGAGCCCATTCAGGGATAGGTAATCCATCCCAGAACTCTTTCCTGCTGATGTAGTTAAAATCTCGGACTTTTTCTCAAGACATTGCAATAGCACCATTACTAATTAGTCAGGATGAGCACTAGAGATAAAAATTATCCTTATAAAGTTGTCTCCTAGTCATTAAAGTCAAAGATGGATGGATACATCCCATCTAAAGCACTTGGAGGTTTTAAAACCCTGGTTGGGAACTTCCAGACCAATTCAGATTCCCAACTAACCAAAGAATATCTCAGAAGTAACCATCTTTCTCTCTAGGGTCTCCCCACTTCCCAGGTCTTCTCTCATTCTGAACTAGTATCCTCGTTCTGAGCTATCCATGTGGACTGAGAACGACCTCAACACCCCTGGAGAAGAATAAAAATAAAAAGTCATCAACAATTTAACAAAAATGGGACACAGAAGAGAAAACATAGGCAAAGACAAGATTCGTATTAAAACTCACATCGATTCTAAGACTTGCAGTCCAAACTTCATAAGTGCCCCACAGACATTTTTTTGAAAAGAAGATGATGCTTTTAAATATTGTATGACAGGTTCTGCCTGAAGGAGAAAAAGAAAATTCTATTGAAGCAAGAGCAAAATCCTATTCTCTTATTTCTTAACTACATCTCAACCAAATTTCCCAAAATTTGCTCAGAAACAGAAAATCTATGGGATTTTTATCCTAATAAATTTATATATCAAAAGAAACATGTATTTGTGGCACATTATAGAAGTTAGGCCAGTCTTCCTGATGACTAAATTATGCTTGGTGGGAAGGTGTGTTGTGAGCTTGTCCATCTCCAATGGGATGATTAAATTCTATGGGTAGCCAAAAGAGGGCTTGTCCAGAATAAAAGATAAATGCCATTTTTACCCTATCACTCACTAAGGCTTTCCTCCAATTTACAAGGAAGGCAATGCTAGAAGAAAGACCCTGGAAATAAGCAATTGTCTTTCAAGGGTCTCAAGTGGTAAGAAATTTAGATCAGCAGCAGGTGGACAAAGGGTTGGAAAAAACCATTGAAAGTGGCAAGAAAATGGCCGATAAATGGCAAACAACCCTTTTCTATAAGTTAACTTTCAGTAAAGATCTGCAGTGTGGGGTGACTACTTATCATTTTCATGAAATAAATGCAAAACTCACCTTTGTCCGAAAGCAGTTAGCTTTGTCTTGTTCTTCACAACATGTTTTAGTCATCTCCTCAAAACGAGCAGCAACAGTTAGAAGTGTAGGGGCAAAAACAAAGGGGTTCCTTCTGGAAACTTCATATATATAACTATAAAAGAAAAAAGAGGGAAGGAGGGAAAGTGGTTAAAAGTGGGAAAGAAATTTTCCAAAAAATGGTAGACAAGGGATGGGAAGAAAGGGGAAGGGAAAGGAAAGATAGAAAAAGACAAGAAGATCAGGTTGCAAAACTGAAAGAGGAAGGACTTCCCATTATGGAAGGCTTCAATATAAGACAACATTATCCAGTCTCTAATAAAAGTTTTATCAGTTAAGTTGCCAACTCCCAAATCAGAGTGATGATTACAGTTTTCATCCTGAACACTGAACTATGGCTGCTTCCAGACGGTCAGCAGCTCTCCCTTCCACATTCAAAGAATAGCTACCTGTGCACACTCCCTCTGAGATCCAGGGATTTTATTTCCTGATGTTCAGATCCACTTGTTATTTAAGTTTCAATGAGCACACCCCTTTCCAGAAAAAAAAAATCTCTGCTTCTGTAATTATTGCACTATTGCAAACAGATTTTTGGTAAACATCCATTGATTTAATGTTTACCCTCAGTAAAAGCTCCACCTTCCTTTTGGGAATACTAGATTATTCCCTCCAGTAGCAATTTGGCACCATGCACACACTCTGTTCTAGGGCTTACCACATTAGAAAAACATGTATCTTTATTGAAAGGATCTTGAAAGTAGATTTCATATCTTATTCATATTTATATCCTCAATGCTGAACACAGAATGTGACCCACAGTACACGTTGAATGAATTAATCCATCAATGAAACTAGCTATGTTCCTTTGGAATAGATACCGGACTCAGCCTAAGAATAATTCTTCAATTAGGTAATCCTTCTGCTAAAAGAAAACTTACTTGTTTAGAAAAGATTCTCTGTTATTTTTATAAGTCTGGCATTTCTCTTCAGGATCCAGGGTAGGAAGAGGAGGCAGAAATCCTACATCAGCTTTCTTATTATGGAAGAAACAAAGTTTTCTTTCCAAGTCGACCTTACTGCAGCAGTGTGAAAAATTATGCTTTTGTGGCAGTCCCTCCAGAGCACATATATTTTCCAGTAAAACATCACTCTGGACAACAGAAAAGTAAAAGACATTTTATTCATTGTAAAGTTTTTCAACCTTCTGAGATGACACAATGAATGCAATGAGTGATGAGTGTCACCCTTCGGGAAAGAGATTCCAATTTTGCCAGTATTACCAATAAAGCTTTGCTACCCACACCTGTGACAACCATCCCACACTTTGGGAAATTTTTTCTACCCTGCCTTGGGAGCCTTTAACCTCTTACTCCTTCTTTGCTACTTACATTTCTCTTATATAACAGCTTTTTTCCTTTCTCTCAAGGTGATGAGGTCAGAGTGTGAATGTGTTGGTAAAGTATTAGCGGTAGTGTTTCGTAATAGTCTTCTAGAAATGCAGATGGTGAGGTGCCTGGGTGGCTCAGTCTGTTAAGCATCTGCCTTCAGCTCGGGTCATGATCCCGGAGTCCCGGGATTCAGCCCCGTGTTGGGCTGCCTGCTCAGCAGAGAGTCTCCTTCTCCCTCTACCTCCTCCTGCTCTCGCTCTCTCAAATAAATAAATAAATAAAATCTTTAAAGAAATAGAAATGCAGATGGTGACTCTATTTGGCAGAGGCCCAGAAAAGGGGGTGTGACAATAGAGCATATACTGAGAGAGGCAGCTAAGAAGGCTACCTCTGTACTTCTGTGCACATTGTCCAACTATTGGCTGCCTCCCTGCCTGTATACATATGGCATGGACTGCCACCTCGTAGCCAATTCCGTCTATGCACCATAATACAGAATTGCATCTCTCCAAGGAAAGTACCTTATCCTAAATTCCAAAGTCAGGCAAAATAAAAAATGAGGGGGCATGGAGCATCTCTTTTTTTTTATATTTCAAGCCAAAAATTCTCTGTTCAACAAATAAGCGTATTTGTTTAAAAATGCAAACAATTTACTTACAGCTAATTTGTAACACATTGGGAGTGTCACGTCACCCAAGCATTTATCTCTATATTCTGTCATGGCTTTTACCAACACTTCTACTTCTTCAAAGGAGATCTCCTGAATATACTGAGCAAGTGCAATGATTGTGCTGCAACAGTCCACAGAGAGTACACAGTGATCACCTGTAGAATTTCCACTTCTGTCCAACAAAAACTCATAGAAACATCCACTTACTGATTAGTCTCAGGAAATTAACGAAGTGTGAGGGCTATAAATTTTACAATTTCTTGACAATTCAATTGCTTTATCTGAATTTTAGGAGTAATACTGTATTTACTTTTTAAATACAGCTTCTATTTAATTGAATTACTTTTGAGAAGCATTAACATTTCTGGAATATATCAGATAAGATCATATAAATGCCATCATCATAAAAAATAGTTTAGAGAAACTCACATATATCCAACATTCTCCTCTATGAATTTCTGGGTGATACTGACATCATCTGAAAAGCAAAGATATATAGGTTATTATGTATCCTGGTATTTTAACATTTTCCCACCAAATAACCATACATGACATCTATATTTACAAAGTATAAAATAGAAAACTCACTGTAGAAAGTAATTTGGCATACTTAACAAGAAGGAGAAAAGTCATATGAACCAAATTTGAGATCTTAATCACAGCCTACTATGTACTCAAGAGATATTCATTAAGTTGAATTGACTTGAATTAGTTTCAAACTGACCAGACTTCAGATTTGCCCTTGATGTCTCCCCAGCCACAAATGTCAAATCCAAGCCCCATTTTCATGCTAAGTATTTATCATGTATGACTAGGAAAGCAATATGAAGATTAACTGATACGTGATGTATTGCTACTACAAGGCACAACAAGAGATGCCATAGTGTGCTAGTAGTCAGTATAGTTTATAATGCTAGTCAGACACAGATATTTAGATGATCTCTGGACTAGTCTAAAATCATTGATTCTGTCCCAAGGAGCATATGTTAGTCAGAGCACACTTATATTTGTCCACATAGACTACTTTTATGGAGGCCTTACTTTTGCAAGGTATTGTGCTGGACAATATGAGGCAATCAGTGATAATTAAGACATCTCCCCTGGACCTCGGGTCTCTAAGTACTCTCATAGTGCAAGTGACTTATGAACATGACTATAATCCAATTTAGAATGTACATGACATTCTAAATTAATATGGGTAAGTTTATGACAGGAATGCTTTATGATCCTTGGGTGAGAAACCAGAAAAGGATTATAGCAAGAGTGGCATATGAGTTGAATCTGAAAAAACGTACAAGATTCCAGCTAACAGAGAAATAAAGAGGCTCATCTCTCTGTGTAGAGAGAATAATGTGAGGGAAATTACAAAAGTAAGAAATCTTGGGATGTATTTGGAGAAAGTCAATTAATCCACTTTCATGAAGAGAGTGGGTCATAAAGAAAAACGGAAACTAGGGTAGAAAGGACTTGAATCCATATCCTGGGGGTCTTGCACTTAAGTCTAGGAGTTTGGGCTTCAGTTAGAAGCTATGAAGAGCCATTGAAAATGTTTATATAGAATATTATTTCTTTTTTTAATTGAAATATAATTAACAGACAGTGTTATATTAGTTTCAGGTATACAACTTATTGATTTGACAATTCTATATATTACTCAATGCTCACCACAATAAATATAGTCACTATCAGTCACCCACACAACATTATTACCATATTATTGACTATATTCCTATGCTGTACTTTTCATCTCCATGACTTATGTATTTATTTTATGACTGGAAGTTTGTACCTCTTAATACCATGTATTTATTTCACCCATTCCTTCACCCACCTTCCCTTTGGCAACTTTGTTCTCTGTATTTAAGAGTCTGGGTATTTTGTTTGTTTTGTATTTTAGATTCTACATTAAAGCGAAATCATATGGTATTTGTCTTTCTCAGTCTGACTAATTTCACATAGCCTAATATTCTCAAGGTCCATCCATGTTGTCACAAATGGCAAGATCTCATTCTTTTTTATGGCCGAGTAATACTCCATTGTATATATACACCACATCTTCTTTATCCATTCATCTATTCATGGACACCTGGGTTGCTTTTATATTTTGGCTATTGCAAATAATGCTGCAATAAACATAGGGTACATACATCTCTTCAAATTCATGTTTTCATTTTCTTTGGTTAAATAGCCAGTAGTGGCATTACTGGATCATATGGTATTTTTAACTTTTCAAGGAACCTCCATACTGTTTTCCACAGTGGCTGCACCAATTTACATTCCCACCGATAATGTATGAGTGTTCATGTTTCTCCACATCCTCACCAACACTTATTATTTCTTGTCTAATTTATATGCAACCACAAAAGACCCTGAAGAGCCAAAGCAATCTTGAGAAAGAACAACTGGATGTATCACAGCCTCAGATTTCAGGATATACTACAAATTTATAGTAATCAAAATAGTATGGTACTGGCACAAAAATAGACGTATAGATCAATGGAACAGAATTGAAAGCCCAAAAATAAGCCCACATTTATATGGTCACATATAATATGTGACAAAGAAGACAAGAATATACAAGAGGGAAAAGACAGTCTCTTCAATAAGTGGTGTTGGGATAACTGGACAGCTACATGCAAAAGAATGAAACTGGACCGCTTTCTAACACCATACACAAAAGTAAACTCAAAGGGATTAAAGACCTAAATGTGAGACCTGAAACTATAAAATCACTAGAAGAAAGCATAGGTAGTAATTTCTTTGACATCAGGCTTGGCCACATTTTTCTAGCTATGTCTCTGAAGGCAAGTGAAGCAAAAGCAAAAATAAACTATTGAGACTATGTCAAAATAAAAAGCTTTACACAGAGAAGTAAACCACCAACAAGATTAGAAGGCAACCTACTGAATGGGAAAAGATATTTGCAAATGATATATTCAGTAAGGAGTTAATATCCACAATCTATACAGAGCTTATACAACTCAATACCAAAATACCCCCAAGCAATCCAAGTAAAAAAGTGGGCAGAGAATCTGAATAGACATTTTTCCAAAGAAGACGTACAAATGGCCCAACAGACATCATTAATCATTAATCATCAGGGAAACACAAATCAAAAGCACAATGAGGTATCACCTAATATGATTATTTCTATATGCTAAGAAATATCAGGCAGGTAGTGGTATAGCTAATATGCAGGGAATTAGAAATAGACACAGACACAGACTAGAAATAGACACAGTGCCTGACAAAGAGAAAGTGACAAGAACTATTTGCCAAAGAGATGGGTGGGAGAATGAATGGATGGATAGAAAAAAAGCAAGAAGCCCATTAGGTGACATTTGTAATTGTTCTACTGAGAAATCAGCAAGACATGAATTTTGTTAGGAGTAATGGAAATGTAAAGGAAAGCACAGATGCAAAATATATTGAAGAGACAAAAATCAACAGGATTTTTGAAGAAGTCATTACAAGGGGCAAAGTAGAAGAACTCAAAAAAGACCATTCCTCAAGCAGCAAAGTAGAAGAACTCAAGAATGACCATTCTTCAAGCCCTGTGACTGGTCTCACTAGATTAGACTAGCAGGCACTGTGGGGAGTATGAAATTAAGTCAGATGCAATCCGCATCTCCAGAGCCACGGCAATGCTTATGGAACTTTTGTGCAAGTTACAAAAAAGTCCTTCATCCATGCCAGAGGGATTACAAAAAGACACTTATTCTAAACAAATGAAGTTTAAAATGTTCCCCCTTTGGGAAGAAAAAATATATGTCACCCTTTCCCCCCAGGTTGACACTGCCTTGGCCAGATTAATGAGTATGTACAAACTTGAGAGTATTTATAAACTGTGCAGTTGAAAGAAGCAGGGTCCTGCGTACCCTAAAGGTGTTTACCACCTAGTTGGGAGATACGTTGAACAACCATAGATTAAAGAAAAATCCCAACTCACATCTCATGCTTCACTGTTACCATACACTATATACACTTGCAAGAAATACTAGTATTTTTAAATCCAAATTATATAACCCAGCAACACTTTCTATACTGCCATAAAGCTGGTGACCATTTGCTGGGTCAAAGAGATAACTACTATCTCTGTCCATAGACTGGGTAACATGACCATGAAAATACAAAATCTGGGAAGGTTAGTTCAAGATATGTGACCAGTATATATAAGCTCATGGGGGGAGGGGAGTGAAAAATTAAATGGAAATAAAACAAAGTTAAAAAATAAGAAATTATCCCAACCTAGTCATTCCTTAGCTAATATACAAGTAAATTTCTTACCTACATCTTGAGGCTGTGTGGGCAGGGTTAGGGATTCAGGCACAAAGAACAGGAAAATAACAAAACCTGTAAGTTTTAACTGTTTCATTTTTTTTTTTTTTAGAAATCACATTCACAAAAGAAAGTAATGTAACTGAGGAAGATCAAGTTTTTATATTATTCTTTGACACTATTAGTAAAAAAGTAACCTGTTTAACCTATTTCTCATATACCTCACGTTTGATTTTTATTTGATCACACTGCAGATTTTTTTGTTAATTATTAACTAGAAAAAAAAATTATCTCTGTGTTTTACTGGAAAAATCTATTGGGTTAGAAAAAAAGTCCACAGGTTAAGTATGCACAATACCTAATCAAATAGACAACCGAAAAAAAAAATCTTAAAACATTGCAAATGTTAAAGAAAAAGGGACTAGAATAAATAATTCACCAAAGAGGAAGCACAACTAGAAAGATGCTAAGTTTCATTAGAAATCAAAGGAAGTTAAGTTTTAAAAAGTAAAATTTTTATATACCTGACAGAATTAGAAAAAAGAAAATAATTAAGATGTCCAATTCTGGAAAATGTATAGTAAGACAAGTCTCATATAATCAAAACTTTTGGAAAACCAGTTTATATTAAGGATCAATAATCTTGAAAATATTCATATTATTCGAGCCAATCACTCAAATTCTGGGAATCTACACTAAGAACATGATCCTAAACATGGAAATATTTGGAAGTGCATGATAAAAAGGAAGTCAATTTTTTTAGTTATGCCAGTAAAAGGGCCTGAAAACAATAGCAACCAAGTAGTAAGGAGCATATTTCATGCCCACATTTTGGGTTCTAAACACTCTTCTCTACTATAAGGATCCTGAGCTTCTTAGAGAAATGAATAATTCCAGATATGGGACATGAAAAATAGAAGATGAGCTGAGAACATGGTGCCAGAAACTAAGGAAGTGCTCAAAAATTGATGGGGTCATATGCAAAAAAAGTAAAAGCCAATGGGATAATTTGACATCATAAATAATGACAGGAATGCATTATAACCCATTATGTTTTTGAAAAAGAGTTTTTGGATCTATACCCAACCAAAATTAAAACAAAAGTAGGGAAAGGAAAAGCTCTTCTCTACAGAAGAATGCCAACTAATAAATGTAGTTAGAATCAAAGCATCACAGTTCATAACACCATACTGTACACTAAACTGTGGTATAGTCACTCTGTGGGCTACTATTGGTCTTTATAACTAATAAATATAAAGAATATTAATAACAGGAGAAATATTTGCTACATAATATTTGGAAAAAGGGTAGAATCTAAAATTGTTTACATTATGTGTAGAAAGTGGTAATGTGAACACACTACCAAATAGGAACCAAAGGAAACCAAAAGAAAGGGAGAGAGAGAGAGAGAGAGAGAGAGACAGAAAGAGAAGGCAGAGTATATTATGGGCAATCAAGAGAGAGAAACATACAACAGTTTCAAATAGCTATCTATACACTAGGATAATTCCAAATAGATCAGACATCCAGACATAAAAAGGAAAAACAAGCAAACATAAAAGTACTAGAAGAAATACAAGTGAGGTGGGAACATTTTTGTACCTATGATGCAAAATCCAGAAACAATAATAAGTTCAACTACATAAAAAGAAATTTAAAGACTTTACATGGAAAAATACTGTAGGCAAAGTCAAAAACAAAGCGAAAAAAAACAACAAAAGATAACTGTGATCTATACCATACAAAGAGCTCTGGAAATTTGAGGAGGCAAGAAAAGACCAACAATCTGAGAGAAAAATAGTAAAATGATCTAAGCAAATAGTACATAAGAAGAAAAAACTAATGGGTTCTAAACATTAAAAAAAATTCTCCAAATAAGAGAAATGCACATCTAAACAACACTACAGCAGCATGTTTTACCTATATGATTGGCAAAAATCCAAAAATTTGGCAACATTCTGTGAGGATAAAACAGTAGGGAAGTAGTTCCTGTCATCCATGGCTGGTGGGAATGCAAAATGGTGGTAAAGATCTATGGAGGAGAATTTGGCGGTATCTAAAAATATGTGCATTTATCCCCTGAGCCAACAAATTTTCTAGTAGGTACCCACCCTAAAACTACACTGCCAATATTTCTAAATGACAGAAGCACTAGGTTATTCATCATGGCATTATTTGTAATTGCAAAAGATTGGAAATAATTCAAATGCCCATCAATAGAAGGTCAGTTAATGAACTATAGCATATACACACAAAGAAATTCTATGAAATTTTTTAAAAACACTGAAGAAAAAACCTTATGCATCATATGGAGTGATCGCCAAGATTGTTTTTAAGTGAAAAAGGCAAGGTATAGAACAATATAAGGAATATGTAATGTCTCATGTAATAAAGATAGAATGGTGTCATAGGAATATATTTATATACATACTTGCTTAGATATTAAAAATAAAGAACAGAATGATTAAACTAAGAATTAAGAAAAGCTGTTATCTGTATGAGAAAGAGGAAAAGGGAGACTAGGGTAGAAGGAATGTCTAAGTCAGTTCGGACTATTATAATGAAATATCATAAACTGGGTGTCTTATAAACAACGGAATTTTATTTCTCAGAGTTCTGGAGGCTGGGGTCTGCAACACGGCACCAGTGGGGTGGGGTTCTGGTGAGAGCCTCTTGCAGGCTGCAGACTGCTGACTTCTGCTGGTATCCTCATATGACAGAAAAAGGGTATCAGGGTAATGCTGGCCTCATGGATTGAATTGGAAAATATTCTTTTCTTAATTTTCTGGAAGTGGGTAGAATTAGTAATATTTCTTTCTGAAATGTTTAGTAAAATTCACCAGTGAAGCCTGAAGTTTTCTTTGTGGGGATGACCTTAACTACATTTCCATTGCTTTAATAGATAGAGCAATAAGCAGATTATCTAGTTTTTCTTGACTGAGCTTTGTTAGTTTGGTAGTTAATGGCATTTGCCCATTTCCTCTAAGTTGTCGAATTTATTGGCAAAATATTTTTCAAGCTAGCCCCTTATCATTTTAACTTCTAAGGTGATGTCTCCTCTCTCATTCCTAATATTGGTAATTTATCTATTCTCTTTTGTTTCCCTTGGTAAATCTGGTGAGAAGTTTATCAATATTATTGATCTTCTCAAAGAACCAGCATGAGGTTTCATTTATCTTTATCTCTTTTTTGTGTGTGTGTTTTCTATTTTGTTGATTTCTCTTTTGATCTTTATTATTTCCTTTCTTCAACTTTCAACTTACTTTGTTTTAATTTGCTCCTTTTTTTCTTTTTCTTTTTCTTTTCTTTTTTCTTTTTTTTTAGTTTCTGAAGGTGGAAGCTGGGTTCACAGTTTGAGATCTTCCTTTTTTTCTAATATATGTGCTATAAATTTCCTTTAAGCACTGTTTTACTGGCATCCCACAAATTCTGATTTGTTGCTTATTTTCATTCAGTTCAAAATATTTTTAAATGCCCTTTTTATTTTCCCTTTGATTCATGAGTTCTTTAGAAGTGTATTATTTAGTTCATGAGCATTTGGGGATTTCCAGAGATCTTACTATTACTCTTTACCAATTTAATTCCATACTATCAAGCAATTCTCTGGAATCTCTCTTAACTCTTTGAAAGCAGCATCACAGGGAGAAGACAAATTCATTATATGGAAACCCACCAGTGCTGGGGAAATGGGGACTGGCAGGGAAGAGTTGGAAGAGTTAATTCAGGCTGGTCTATATCCATCAGTTTCAATAATTTGTCATCCCAACAGTTTAGTCCTATCCTGATATTATGCTGTGGACACCAGGCAATCTGGGCTACTGCTTCTGATTTATGGCAACGGGACAAGTGACAGTCTCCTTTGCAATTCAGCATACAGACAAGAGCACAAGTTAAAATCTATCCCTTCCCCAAACCCTCTTACACTGTTGGTGGGAATGCAAACTGGTACAGCCACTCTGGAAAACAATATGGAAGTCCCTCAAAAAGTTAAAAATAGAGCTACACTATGACCCAGCAATTGCACTACTGGGCATTTACCTAAAGGATACATAATACTGATTCGAAGGGGTACATACAACCTGACGTTTATAGCAGCAATATCAACAATAGCCAATTATGGAAAAAGCCCAAATGTCCATCGACTGATGAATGGAAAAAGCTGTGGTGTGTGTGTGTGTGTGTGTGTGTGTGTGTGTGTATACAACACACACACACACATACACACACAATGGATATATATATATATATATATAGAGAGAGAGAGAGAGAGAGAGTATGTATATAGTGAAATATTACTCAACCATAAAAAAGAATAAAATCTTGCCATCTGCAATGACATGGATAGAGCTAAGGAGTATAATGCTAAGTGAAATAAGTCAGTCAGAGAAAGAAAAATACCATATGGTTTCCCTCATATGTGGAATTTAAGAAACAAAACAAATGAACATGGGGGGTGGGGAGAAGGAGTTTTAACTCTAGAGAACAAACTGATGGTCACCAGAGGGGAGGTGGGTGGGGGGAGGGGTGAAATAGGTGACGGGGATTAAGGAGGGCACTTGTTGTGATGAGCACCAGGTGTTGTATGGAAGTGTTCAGTCATTAAATTCTACACCTGAAACTAATATTATGCTGTATGTTAACTAACTGGAATGTAAATAAAAATGTGAGAAATAAATAAATAAATAAAATCCAGCCCTCCCCCCATCACCTAGCCACCGTCTTTGAAGCTAGCTGCCCTAGAGTGCTACACACACCAGATCTTAAGAGACTTTAACTTCCTCAGTGGTTTCTCATGTTTATATATTAATTTCTCACACCTATGTTTCTCCTTCTTTCCAGTGTGACCATTAGAAGAGGGACCTAGCAAAGGAGGAAAAGATGGTGGAGGAGTAGGGGACCCTATTTCACCCAGTCCCCCAGAACTGAGCTGGATATCTACCAGACCACTCTGAACACCCACAAAATCAGCCTGAGAGGTAAGAAGATATATTTGGATCTCTAAAAACAGAATATCGGAGGCAGTTGGCTTCAAGGTATGAAGCAGGGAGCTGTGATTCCACAGGCAGATATCCAAAAATAAAAAGAAGGGGGAGGGAGTCATGGGGATCCTGCACCCCTTGTGAGCACAAGTCTCCTGCTCTGGGGACAGGGCACAGACTAGCAGACCAGTAGCGGCGGGGAAAGGATGTTAGGGCAGCCCCTCAGACTGAAACCCAGAGCAGCAGGCCAAGTGTGTGAACTGGGGGTGGCTAGCGGTTTTAGAAACAGAAAGGGCAGAGACGTGCCCTGACCTGGAGGCAAGGACTGGGACTACTGCTGAGGGGCACACAACCCAGGATGCTGCAGTTTATAGCAGCACGGACAGAAATGGAGATAGTGTGGCCTGGAGAGTTCACTGAAGAACAGACTGCGATCTCTCTGCTCTGAGGCAGAGGGTTGGAAACAATCTCTTCTGCTCTGACTCTTGGAAGAGATGTGGAAAGCCATCAGGGTAAGGCACCAGAGAACAAAAGCCCCCCAAAACCGGTTTGCACTGAATACATCCCCCACCACAGGGGGCATGACAACTCTGCCCAAACAGGGTTGCCTGAGTAACAACATGGCAGGCCCCTCCCCCGGAAGACAGGCTGGGAGAACAAGAGGTCGACAACCCTAAGGTCCCTATAAAACAGGTGCATCTTGCTTGGGTTGTGGTCAATAATTTGGATTCTGTACATTCCCTCAACCACCCCTCAATGGAATGACTAGGAGGAGGAACCCCCAAAATAGGAAAGACTCAGAGACTGTGACCTCTGCCACAGATTTACAAATGGATACAGATATAACCAAGATGTGGGAGATGGAATTTGGGGTAGCAGTTGTGAAGACGATAGCTAGAATGGAGAAATCAATTAATGGCAACATAGAGTTTCTAAGGGCAGAAATGAAAGCTGAACTGGCAGAACTTAAAAATGCTATCAATGAGATCCAATCTAATCTAGATAATCTAACAGCTAGGGTAAGTGAGGCAGAAGAACGAATTAGTGATGTAGAAGACCAATTGATAGAAAAGAAGGAAGAAGAGGAGGCCAGGGAGAAACGACTCAAAGTCCATGAAAACAGAATCAGAGAAATAAGTGACACCATGAAACGTTCCAGTGTCAGAATTATTGGGATCCCTGAGGGGGTGGAGAGAGAGAGAGAGAGGACTAGAAGATATATTTGAGCAAATCGTAGCTGAGAACTTCCCTAATCTGGGGAATGAAACAAACATTCGTGTCTTAGAGGCAGAGAGAGGACCCCTCCCAAGATAAAGGAAAACAGGCCAATGCCCCGGCATGTAATAGTAAAACTCGCAAATCTTAGAACCAAGGAAACCATCTTAAGGGCAGTTGGGGGGAAGAGATTTCTTACGTGCAGAGGGAGGAACATCAGAATAACATCAGACCTAGCCACAAAGACCTGGTAAGCCAGAAAGGGCTGGCAAGACATATTCAGGGTACTAACCGAGAAGAACATGCAGCCAAGAATATTTTATCTGGCAAGGCTGTCATTTAGAATGGGTGGAGAGATGCAGAGCTTCCAAGACTGGCAGAAACTGAAAGAATATGTGACCACTAAGCTGGCCCTGCAAGAAATATTAAGGGAGGTTCTATAAAAGGAGAAAGACCCCAAGAGTGATATAGAACAGAAATTTACAGAGACAGTCTATAGAAACAAGGACTTCAAGGGCAACATGATGACAATAAATTCACATCTTCAGTATTACTCTCAACGTAAAAGGTTGATGCCAAATGCTCCCATAAAATGGCACAGGGTTGCAGATTGGATAAAAAGACAGGACCCATCCATAGGCTGTCTACGAGAGACTCATTTTGAACCTAAAGATACATTCAGACTGAAAGTGAAGGGATGGAGATCCATCTTCCATGTCAATGGACCTCAAAAGAAAGCTGAGGTAACAATTCTTATATCAGACAAATTAGATTTTAAACTAAAAACTGGGAGGGGGTGGAGCAAGATGGCGGAGGAGTAGGAGACCTGGATTTCGTCTAGTCTCAGGAATTCAGTTAATAGGGATCAAACCATTCTGAACACCTAAGAACTCAACAGGACATCAAAGAAGAGAGTAGCAACAACTCTCTGAACAGAGAAGCGACCACTTACTGGAAGGTAGGACATGCAGAGAAGTGAATCCGAGGCGATATTCGGGAGGATAGACGGCGGGGGAGGGCTCCGTCGGCTGCTTCTGGCAAGTGATAGAGCCGCGGAGCACAAAATCGGAACTTTTAGAAGTCGGCTCCGGTGAGGGACGTCACTCCAGTGGCTAAGCGGGGGGTGGAACCCTCACGGGACAGTATGGTCTCAGGACACTTGGGGTCACAGAAAAACTGGGGGTGCCTGAGTGTGGCAGAGCTCCCAGGTATCGGAGCGGGGAAGCCGGCTGCAGAGACGG
The DNA here is from genome assembly GCF_003265705.2 of Callorhinus ursinus. Taxonomy (NCBI): domain Eukaryota; kingdom Metazoa; phylum Chordata; class Mammalia; order Carnivora; family Otariidae; genus Callorhinus; species Callorhinus ursinus. Next base: position 58,484,639 of record NW_027397066.1, on the reverse strand, counting down.
AGCCGAGGCGCAGGCTTTCAGCTCGGGGTTGCCATAAACTGTGATCCGCAGCCCAGTCGGGCCACTGCTCCTCCAGCAGGGACCCAACAAGAGGCAGAGCTGGGGAGACTCCCCTTCCTCCCCGGAGAGGAGCGGCACGGGAGCGCACCACAGGGATCTGCTCGGTTTGGAGACTCCACACGGGGTCGGGTGCCAGAGATAGAAATGCTCGGTCACAGGCTGGGTGAGCACGGAGTGCGGCCGGAGACCAGGGACACGGGAGTGACTGCTTTTCTCTGGGGGCGCATTGAGGAGTGGGGCCCCAAGTTCTCAGCTCCTCCGGGTGGAGATTGGGAGGCCACCATTTCCACCCTGGTCCTCCAAAGCTGTACCAGAGCTTGTAGGGAACAAAAGCTCCTGAGAGCAAACCAGAGCAGCTTGCTTAGCCCGGACCGACCAGGGCAGGGCAATTCCACCTCCGGCAAAGACATTTGGGAACCACGGAAAGAGGCCCCTCCCCCAGAAGATCAGCACGAAGAGCCAGCCAAGACCAAGTTTACCGACCAAGGAGAACAGCAGAACTCCAGCGCTAGGGGAATACTGCACATAGAATTCATGGCTTTTTTTACCATGATTCATTAGTTTTTCAAAGTTAATTTTTTTTAACTTTTTCTTTTAATTTTTCTTTTTCCCCTTTTCAACGAACATCTTATCAATCCCTTTTTTTAAAAAAAGGGATTTTTTTATTATTTATTTTTTATTTTTCATTTTTAGAGTCATATTTTATCCCTTCATAGTAGTTACCCTTATTTTCGGCATATATATATAAGTTGTTCTCTCTTTAAAATTTTGAGATACAGTTTCTTCTAATAGATCAAAATATACCCTAAATCACTAGTGTATGGCTTTGTTCTAGTCACCTGCCTGATCACATTCTCTCCCTTTTTTTTCTTCTTCTTCTTTTTTTAAACGTTCTTCTTTCTTTTTTCAAACAACTTATCAATTCCTTTTCTCAAATCTTTTATAATTTTCATCTTTACAATCATCTTCCATCCCTTCATTGTATCAACCCTTATTTTGTACATAGATAAGTCTTTCTTCCTTTAAAATTTTAGGAGGCACTTTTTTCTAACAGACAAAAATACACCCAAAATCTAGTGTGTGGCACTGATCTGTGCACTAGCCTGATCATATTTGATCATATTCTGTTTTTTTTTTTGTATTGTTCTGTTTTTGTTTTTATCTTTTACTTTTTTTCTCTCTCTTTCTTTTTTCTTTCTTTCCCTTTGTTTTCCCCTAGTTTCAGGTCTTTTCTGATTTGTATAGAGAATATTTGCTGGGGACGTTGTTAACCGGTTAGCATTTTGTTCTCTCATTCATCTATTCTCCTCCGGACAAAATGACAAGATGAAAAAAATCACCTCAGCAAAAAGAACAAGAGGTAGTACCATCAGCCAGGGACCTACTCAATATGGACATTAGTACGATGTCGGACCTAGAGTTCAGAATCATGACTTTAAAGATACTAGATGGGCTTGAAAAAAGCGTGGAAGTTATTAGAGAAACCCTTTCTGGAGAAATAAAAGAACTAAAATCTAACCAAGTGGAAATCAAAAAGGCTATTAATGAGGTGCAATCAAAAATGGGGGCACTAACTGCTAGGATAAATGAGGCAGAAGAGAGAATCAGCGATATAGAAGACCAAATGATGGAAAATAAAGAGGCTGAGAAAAAGAGAGAGGAACAACTACAGGATCACGAGGGCAGAATTTGAGAGATAAGCAGTACGATAAGATGAAACAACATTAGAATAATTGGGATCCCAGAAGAAGAAGAAAGAGAGAGAGGGGAAGAAGGTATATTGGAGCAAATTATAGCAGAGAACTTCCCTAATGTGAGGAAGGAAACAGGAATCAAAATCCAGGAGGCACAGAGAACCCCTCTCAAAATCAATAAAAATAGGACAACACCCCGACATCTTATAGTAAAACTTACAAGTCTCAGAGACAAAGAGAAAATCCCGAAAGCAGCTCGGGAGAAGAGATATGTAACCTACAAAGGTAGAAATATTAGATTGGCAACAGACCTATCCACAGAGACCTGGCAGGCCAGAAAGGACTGGCATGATATCTTCAGAGCACTACACGAGAAAAATATGCGGCCAAGAATATTATATCCAGCTAGGCTCTCATTGAAAATAGAAGGAGAGATAAAAATCTTCCAGGAGAAACAAAAACTAAAGGAATTTGCAAACACGAAACCAGTCCTCCAAGAAATATTGAAAGGGGTCCTCCAAGCAAAGGGAGGGCCTAAAAGCAGTGTAGTCAGAAAGGAACACAGACAATATACAGTAACAGTCACCTTACAGGAAATACAATGGCACTAAATTCATACCTTTGAATAGTTACCCTGAATGTAAATGGGCTAAATATCCCAATCAAAAGACACAGGCTATCAGATTGGATTAAAAAACAAGACCCATCAATATGCTGTCTGCAAGAGACTCATTTTAGACCCAAAGACACCCCCAGATTGAAAGTGAGGGGGTGGAAAACAATTTACCATGCTAATGGACACCAAAAGAAAGCTGGGGTGGCAATCCTTATATCAGACAAATTAGATTTTAAAACAAAGACTGTAATAAGAGATGAAGAAGGACATTATATCCTACTGAAAGGGTCTATCTAACAAGAAGATCTAACAATTGTAAATATCTATGCCCCTAACATGGGAGCAGCCAATTATATAAGCCAGTTAAAAACAAAAGCAAAGAAACACATTGACAACAATACAATAATAGTGGGGGACTTTAACACCCCCCCCGACTGAAATGGACAGATCATCTAAGCAAAAGATCAACAAGGAAATAAAGACTTTAAATGACACACTGGACCAAATGGACTTCAAAGACATATTCAGAACATTCCACCCCAAAGCAACGGAATACACATTCTTCTCTAGTGCCCATGGAACATTCTCCAGAATTGATCACATCCTAGGTCACAAATCAGGTCTCAACTGATACCAAAAGATTGGGATTATTCCCTGCATATCTTCAGACCACAATGCTTTGAAACTAGAACTCAATCACAAGAGGAAAGTCGGAAAAAACTCAAATAAATGGAGACTAAAGAGCATCCTACTAAAGAATGAATGGGTCGACGAGGAAGTTAAAGAAGAATTAAAAAAAAATTCATGGAAACCAATGAAAATGAACACACAACTCTTCAAAATCTTTGGGATACAGCAAAGGCAGTCTTGAGAGGAAAGTATATAGCAATACAAGCCTTTCTCAAGAAACAAGAAAGGTCTCAAATACACAACCTAACCCTACACCTAAAGGAGCTGGAGAAAGAACAGCAAATAAACCCTAAACCCAGCAGGAGAAGAGAAATAATAAAGATCAGAGCAGAAATCAATGAAATAGAAACCAAAAGAACAGTAGAACAGATCAACGAAACTAGGAGCTGGTTCTTTGAAAGAATTAACAAGATTGACAAACCCCTGGCCAGAAGTATCAAAAAGAAAAGAGAAATGACCCAAATCAACAAAATCATGAATGAAAGAGGACAGATCACAACCAACACCCAAGAAATACAATTATAAGAACATATTATGAGCAACTCTATGCCAGCAAATTAGATAACCTGGAAGAAATGAGTGCATTCCTAGAGATGTATCAACTCCCAAAACTGAACCAGGAAAAAATAGAAAACTTGAACAGACCTATAACCCCTAAGGAAATTGAAGCAGTCATCAAAAAATCTCCCAACAAAAAAAGCCCAAGACCAGATGGCTTCCCAGGGGAATTCTACCAGACATTTAAAGAATTAATACCTATTCTCCTGAAACTGTTCCAAAAAATAGAAATGGAAGGAAAACTTCCAAACTCATTTTATGAGGCCAGCATTACCTTGATCCCAAAACCAGACAAAGACCCCATCCAAAAGGAGAATTACAGACCAATATCCTTGATGAACATGGATGCCAAAATTCTCACCAAAATAGTAGCCAATAGGATCCAACAGTACATTAAAAGGATTATTCACCATGACCAAGTGGGATTTATCCCTGGGCTGCAAGGTTGGTTCAACATCCGCAAATCAATCAACGTGATACAATACATTAACAAAGGAAAGAACAAGAATCATATGATCCTCTCAATAGATGCAGAAAAAGCATTTAACAAAGTACAGCATTCTTTCTTGATCAAAACTCTTCAGAGTATAGGGATAGAGGGTACATACCTCAATATCATAAAAGCCATCTATGAAAAACCTACAGCGAATATCATTCTCAATGGGGAAAAGCTGAGAGCTTTTCCCCTAAGGTCAGGAACGCGGCAGGGATGTCCACTCTCACCACTGCTATTCAACATAGTATTAGAAGTCCTAGCCACAGCAATCAGACAACAAAAAGAAATCAAAGGCATCCAAATCAGCAAAGAGGAAGTCAAACTCTCACTCTTTGCAGATGCTATGATACTGTATGTGGAAAACCCAAAAGACTCCACCCCAAAACTGCTAGAACTCATACAGGAATTCAGTAAAGTGGCAGGATATGAAATCAGTGGCATTCCTATACACCAACAACAAGACAGAAGAGAGACAAATCAAGGAATCGATCCCATTTACAATTGCACCCAAAACCATAAGATGCCTAGGAATAAATCTAACCAAAGAGACAAAGGATCTGTACTCAGAAAACCATAAAATACTCATGAAAGCAATTGAAGAAGACACAAAGAAATGGAAAAACGTTCCATGCTCATGGATTGGAAGAACAAACATTGTGAAGATGTCAATTCTACCTAGAGCAATCTACACATTCAGTGCAATCCCCATCAAAATACCACCCACTTTTTTCAAAGAAATGGAACAAATAATCCTAAAATTTGTATGGAACCAGAAGAGACCCTGAATAGCCAGAGGAATCTTGAAAAAGAAAAGCAAAGCTGGCGGCATCAAAATTCCAGACTTCCAGCTCTATTACAAAGCTGTCATCATCAAGACAGTATGGTACTGGCACAAAAACAGACACATAGATCAATGGAACAGAATAGAGAGCCCAGAAACAGACGCTCAACTCTATGGTCAACTCATCTTTGACAAAGCAGGAAAGAATGTCCAATGGCAAAAAGACAGTCTCTTCAACAAGTGGTGTTGGGAAAATTGGACAGCCACATGCCGAAGAATGAAACTGGACCATTTCCTTACACCGCACACAAAAATAGACTCCAAATGGTTGAAAGACCTAAACGTGAGACAGGAGTCCATC